>NW_026585504.1:56672487-56733182 GCF_907164565.1 Psammomys obesus | reverse complement strand
AGAAAGAAAGAAAGAAAGAAAGAAAGAAAGAAAGAAAGAAAGAAAGAAAGAAAGAAAGAAAGAAAGAAGAAAGAGAGATAGCATGCGGGTTGCCTGTTGCCTGGCAGGAACAAAGTAAAAAGCAATTGTCTTGGAACCATAGTTACAAATGTTTGTGAGCCACTAGCTTGCTGAAAGCAAAGTCTGGTCTTTTAGAGGAGCAGCACCTTCTCTTACCCACTGAGCCATCTCTCTAGCCCCTTACATCCATTTCTAAAAGAAAAGAAAGACAAAAAAAATTTGTGGTGATGGAGAAATGTTTCTGAGGGGGAAATTTAAAGGCCTTTTAACTCACTTTTAAAATCTCTCTGGACATCATTTTCTGTGCTCTGTTCTACTAATAATTATAAAAACCTACATGAAGCAGGTTGGGTGGTCTCTAGGAACCAATGAACAAATACACACTGAAGCTAACTTTTCTACAAGAACTACCCAGGGTTAACAGGTTCATGTACTAGAACATGAAAATTTCTCTTCTGAAGGAATGACAGACATCTCATAGTACTACTTTCTCAACAGACATATTTTGCCATATTTATTCTTTTGGAATGAGTGTCAGGAGACCTGTGGAAAGAAAGATAAGCAAGAGTCTTCTAAGAGAGTAGATAAGTTAAATGGCTTTGAACTTGGTGAATTTGCATTATTACTGATGTAAAATTATGAGAATATCACATATGTCCAGCACAGAACTTGTCAGTGGCACAACACAGCCAAGTATGAATATTTTTCTCCCTTATATAATGCACAAAAACAAAGTATACTGACCAACAGAGGAAGTGGTCTGGGTTTTAGTGAAATACAGAAATGGCCACTGTTGGGGTAGTACACACTCCATTCCTACACCTAAATAGATCAATGCTACCAGATGAGTGACTATCATGCTTCACAGCACAGGACTGAGGTCCTGTTAGTGTACCAACAACAGTTGCCTATGTAGACATAATTTATATTTATATATTTAGTGTGTGTGTATGTGCACCTATGTTCATGTGTGTGTCGTAGCATACATGCCAAATTTTCAGGACAACTTGAGGTAGTCATTTTTGTCCTGTTGTATGCGTTTTAGGGAAGAAAATCAGGTTTTCAGGCTTGGCCTTGAGTGTCTTTAACCAAATAGCCATAACACCAGCCTCCTGTATGGATCTTATTTATGCAGTGGGGCTTTAGTACACCAAGATGTAATGAGATACCATTTTCTTTGTCCATCTGTGTTAAATTGTGGCTCCCTGGGGGCAATAATGTATCTTGTCTTTGTCCTTTACTGTCATAAAAAATAATACAGATAGGGCAATTCATAATGAAAACAGACTTGTTTTTTTTTTTTTTCATGTAATTGTAGATAGAGGTCAATGTCAGTGTACCAGTATCTGGGGAGGGTCTTAAAGTCTTCCTGTTATATCACAACTTGGTGGAACATATCTTATGATGAGAGGGAGAGAGAGAACTTAAGGGGACAGGAAACAGAGAAAAACAGGAGAGAGAGAGAGATAGAGAGAGAGAGGAGTATATTGTGTGTATGTTTCTGTTTTGAGAGAGAGGAAGGGGAGAGAGAGAGAGAATGAACATGTGGGAGAAGTAGGTCAGACGAGAGACAGAAGATGAAGAGAATAGAAGGGAGAATAAAAGAGAAGGAAAGGTGGAGGGGAGTGATAAGGAAAAAATGAACATACAAGAGGGACCAAATGCAACCCTACAATAAGGAAATCAATCCAGATGTCCATAAAGATGGATGTACCTCATCTCCCCAATACTTCTTAAAAGTCACATCTATTTTTATGATCCTAGTGTCAATTAAAGCTCAACATAAATCTGGGAGAAAAAAAAAACCTTTAACCCATCTTATAATGCACAACATTATGATTCTGAAAATACCCTCAAACATACTGACTTGTACGTGACATCTAGAATGGAGGGAATGAGTCTTAGCCTCTAATTGTTTTTTAATCTCCAACATTATTGCACATTAGTTTGTGCAAGAGAATAGCATTTAATGAGCATCAGAGGACAAATCAAGAAGCTATCTGGAAAAAGAGAGAAACAACATCAAACATCAGGAGTATGGTCCCATACCGATTGCAGAGCTATCTGGTTTGGGAAACATTTTGTTACAGGTTGATTCTCAATTACTGCACTCATTAGCAGTGATCTCAGGTGTATTTTATTTTCAAACGCTTCAGTTCTTCTACTGGCTCTCTCTCCCCCAAGCCTTTGAAATATTAGCCAGCTCTTCACTGGCCATCAGCATTAGCAACTTTGTCAAGCATAGCATTTCCTGTCTCATATATTCTTCACAGATGGTCTTTCTCTACATGAGCAACTTTGTCAAACATGATATTTACTTACAAGGTTCCCAAAGGGTGGGTTTGAGGCTTCATAATAATTTTTTCTTTATTTTATTTTATTAATTACACTTTATTCACTTTGTATCCCCCCATAAGCCCCATCCCTCCTCCCTGCCAGGTCCCACACATCCTCCCCCTTCTGCACACATGCCCCTCCCCAAGTCCACTGATAGGGGAGGTCCTCTTCTCCTTCCTTCTAATCGTAGTCTATCAGATCACATCAGGAGTAGCTGCACTGTCATCTTCTGTGGCCTAGTATGTCTGCTCCCCCCTCAGGGGGAGGTGATCAAAGAGCAGGCCAATCAGATTATGTCAGAGGCAGTCCCTCTTCCCATTACTATGAACCCACTTGGACACTAAACTGCCATGGGCTAAATGTGCATGGGTTCTAGGTTATCTCCATGCCTGATACTTGGTTGGAGTATGAGTCTCTGGGAAGACCCCTGTGTTCAAATTTTCTTGTTCTGTTGCTCTCCTTGTGGGTTTCCTGTCCTCTCCAGATCTTACTATTTTCCACTTCTTACATGCACTCTGCACAACAGTTGGCCATAAGTCTCAGCGTCTGCTATGATAGTCTGCAAGGCAGAGCCTTTCAGAGGCCCTCTGTGGGAGGCTTCTAGGTTGTTTTGTTTTCTTCTTCTTCTGATGTCCATCCTCTTTGCCTTTTGGGATGGGGATTGAGCGTTTTAGTCAGGGTCCTCTCTCTTGATTAGTTTCTTTAGATGTACAGATTTTACAGGTTTATTTTATGTTATATGTCTATATGAGTGAGTATATACCGTGTGTGTCTTTCTGCTTCTGGGACAACTCACTCAGGATGATCCTTTCCACGTCCCACCATTTACTTGCAAATTTCATGATTTCCTTATTTTTCATTGCAGAGTAATACTCCATTGTGTAGATGTACCACAGTTTCTGCATCCATTCTTCAGTTGAGGAGCAGGTTATTTTTTTCATATCTCATTGATTAACTATTAGTTAAACCATGTCTCCCTGGAAATCCAGGGTGAAGCAATTGAAAATGTATGCATTGTGATTAGCTTAAACAAATCACGTTTGCTTTGGTTTTGTTTTTCATTATATCTCCAAATCTTGTAGCTTTTACAAATCAAGGCAAAAGCTGAGCACCTTTCTGATGCATTGGTGCTTATTGGTGTTTTCATACATGTGTCTAATCCCACACTTCAAATATTTGATAGTTAATATTGATTGCTAACAAGATCTATAATGGCCTATGAGAAAAAAATACCCTCTGGGCATGATTGTAAAGGAGTTTCTAGAATGAGGTAACAGCAATGAAAAGAACTTCCCTCACAGCGGCACCATTCCATGGGGTGGGATATGGACTAGATACCTTGGAGAAGGGCGAGCTGGACACCAGCATTCAATCCAGCTGTGGATGCCAAATGACCAGCTTCATCACAGAACTCCTGCTGCCATGACGTCTACCATCCATGATGGACTGTAATCTCAACGATCCAGAGTAAAGCCTTCCTGACCTAAGTTATTTTTGTGAAGCATTGTGTTATAGCAATAAAACTATCATTGCATGCTACAGACGTATTGAGTGTTAAATGGTCAAATTATTAATACAAAAGAAACCTATAGCTCAGAAAAATCTAAGTATATGTGTAATTTAACTTTATAGAATGACAGAAAACATTTAAAATATTTCACCTGTAGTATATCAACAATGAAACCATTTGGAATTATATCACTTAAAAGACAGAATTTTAAGAGACTAATTAAAAACACATGGAGAAAACTAGTGAGGATGTTAAAGATTTTACAGTTGAATGCTCTGGGTGTAGCATTAATCTCCAATCTTATTTATATTTTGCTTAGGTCTGACATCAGTAATATACAGAGAAGTTTTAGTTTTTCACTTTCTGGACTCAGCATTGTCTATTCTCTTTTTATTTACACCGTGGAGCAATACATTCTAGCTGCTAGACTATTAATTTATTTCCTTTATCAGAATGTTGACTGCACATTTCTTTTTCGTGTCATTTAAATGTTCAATGGATACTGCCTTCAGTACTTCCCTGGATTAAAATAAGGTGTACTGAATCTTGAGGCATGGCAATGAAAGTAGGCACTTGCTGACAAGCTTGTTTACCTCAGTTCGATTCCTGACACCCACGTAGCAGAAGCAGAGAACAGACACAAGTAAATTGTTCTCTGACTGATCCACACACGCCACAGAATGTGAGCAACCCACACCCTGTATAAATAAATAAATAAGGCTCATAGACCAGCAGGCTAAAGTGACATTTTGGCAGCTGTTATTTTGGCCAGAAAAAATAATTGCAAAGAAAGTTGTAAGAATGTTTCCCAGCTGAGAGGACCTTCGTCCTGTAGATGGTAAGGTTCACCAGGTATGTTTTCCTTGCAAATCCATGAGGAAAGATGAAGTCTCATAGCAAAGAAGACCTAGGAGCTCAAGAGCTCAAAATACTATAAATTGAACTGTTACCATGAAGCCAGAATTTTTCTAAAAGAAGAAAAATTTCAAGTGTTATTAATAATTTAATAAACCACATAAAAGCCAACACAGAAACACTTTAGTAATGAAATTGGTCAGTTGATTGTATTTTAGAGTCATGCTGATGACGGTGAGAGATACAAGACACTCACAAACTCTATGCAAGTGGATTTTACACGGTATTTTAGAGTATGACAGTTCAGGGTTGGGGTAAGTACTTTAATTTTCATAATTTATTAATTTCACATGTTCTTGACTTCTTCTGGGCAATGTGCATTCATTAAAACCATGTTCAAAGTGATCATGTCATCTCCTGCATATCCTAGGCACTAAGGCCCCAGGTGTAAGGATTGTTTAAGCTTCTCTCCATGGATGAGAGCCCCTGTTTGTATTCTCACTGCAGGTCTGTTTTATAGCATGGGCTACATATAGTAAGCTCTGTTGTCTGCAGTCTTTAACAAAAACACATATAGCTGTGTTTTGGTTTTCTATCTCATCACACAGCCAAGGAAGCAGCTTAACCTAGGACTGGGGGGTTGGAGAAGATAAGAGAAGCCTAGCACATCCTAGACTCTGTTTTCAAGCTTGGAAACAGCATGTGACAGCTTCTCAGTTTAATTCAAACTTCATGCAGCAAGAAGTTCATTTTCAAAGCAGAGCCCAATTTTTGCTACAAGAGCCCTCATGCTCTTCAGGTGACACAGAAGATAGAAGTACATCTGCAATCCTCACAAGGAAGAGCCAGCACCAAATCTTGACAATGCATTAGATTAAAACTTATGGCTACTGCAAAAAGCTTTGAAGAAGAGGTGCTACATTTGTCCACACAGAAAGTTGCAGGCTAACAGGATTAGAGTGTGTGAGACTGTCTTATATTATATATACATACATAGTTTTCCACCTAACTTAGATAATTTTATTAAAAATAATTAGAAAATATATCATAGATTAATTTGATCAAGATGATCTTTTAGTTTGTTTGTCTAAACCACTCTAATGGCTACATCAACTAATAGTTGTTCAATAGGAAGCCATCTGGGTGTTCGTGTGCTTAATGAAAATGTTCAGAGCAAAGGAAGGGTAATCCAAAGAGAAACAAAGCTAATATATATTGATCACTCATATGACCTGAGCTCTTTTTCAGGTGCACACATTGAGAAGCTATTTAATCTTTGTATTGGAGATTCACCTATGAGAATTCATTTGTCTTGTATTAAAATTGATGTAGCTTTCTTGACAAGAGTAAAGAATTAAAAAATGAGCTTAAGACTTTTATTTGTCAAAGTAAATCATATTATATGCTGAAAGAAATATTAAGTGAATTGTGCATATATATTATTTGTGTGAGTGTGTCTGTGTATGTGAGTGTATGCAAAGAAGAGGTTGACACTGATCTCTTTCTCAATAGCTCTCTATTTTATTTTCCTTTCTGTAATGTATATATAAGTGTGTGTATAGGCATGCATATACGTTTGCACGTGTGTGGGTATGTGAAGAGTATTATATACATTGCCTTACTCAAGATTCTATTGCTGTAAAGAGACACCATGACTAAGACACCCTTTTATAAAAATTTATTTATTTATTAACTACAGTTTATTCACTATGTATCCCAGTTCTAGGTCCCTCCCTCGTGCCCTCCCAATCTTACTCTCCTTCCCTCAACTCCTCCAATGCCCAGCCCCAAGTCCACTGATGGGAGAGGTCCTCATCCCCTTCCCTCTGACCCTAGCCTATTAAGTCTCATCAGACTGGCTGCATGGTCTTCCTTTGTGGCCTGGTTATGCTGCTCCATCATCAGGGAGATGTGACCAAAGAGCCAGCCATTGAGTTCATGTCAGAGACAGTCCCTGTTCCCATTACTAGGGAACCCACTTGGATATTGAGCTGCCACTGGCTGTATGGGATTCTAGAGGTTCTAGGTTATCTCCATGCATGAACCTTGGTTGGAGTATCAGTCTCAGAAAAGACCCCTGAGCCCAGAATTTTTTTTTATCTGTTGCTTTCCTTGTGGAGCTTAGGTCCCCTCCAGGTTTCACTATCTCCCATTCTTTCATAAGATTCCCTGCACTCTTTGGCTATGAGTTTGGCTATGAGTCTCAGCATCTGCTTTGATACCCTGCTGGGCAGAATCTTTCAGAGGCCCTTTGTGATAGGCTCCTGTCATTTCATTTTGCCTGTTTTCTCCCTCTTCCAAAGTCCATCCCAATTGCCTTTATGATTGAGGATTGATCATCTTACCCAGGGTCCTCCTTTTGCTTAGCTTTAGGTATACAGATTTAAGTATGTTTATCATATATTATATGTTTAATGCCCAGTTATCAGTGAGTATATACCATGTGTCTTTCTGCTTCTGGGATACCAACTTAGTTTGATATTTTCTAGTTCCCACCATTTGCCTGAACAATTTCATGATTTCCTTGTTTTTAATTGCTGAGTAGTTTTCCATTGTGTAAATGTACCAAACTTTCTGTATCCATTCCTCAGTTGAGTGACATCTGGGTTGTTTCCAGATTCTGTCTATTATGATTAAAGGCATTATGAACATGGATGAGCAAATGTCCTTATTGTGAAGTTGAACATATTTTGGATATATGCCTAGGAGTGATTCAGCTGGATCTTAAGGTGACACTATTCCTAATTGTCTGAGAAAGCACCAGATTGATTTACAAAGTGGTTGTACAAGTTTAGGTAACCACGAGCAGTGGAGTAAGGTTCCCCTTTTCCACGCCCTCTCCAGCATGTGTTGTCTCTTGAGTCTTTGATCTTAGTCATTCTAATGGGTGTAAGGTGAAATTTCAGGCTTGTTTTGATTTGCATTTCCATTATGACTAAGGAGGTTGAGCATTTCTTTAAATGCTTCTCTGACATTTGATATTCCTCTATTGAGAATTGTCTGTTCAGTTCTGTATCCTATTTTTTTTTAACTAGATTACATAGAACCCCTGCACAGATTTGTTGCTTTTTAACTTCTTGAGTTCTTTATATATTTTGGATATTAGACCTCTCTCAGATATAGGGTTGGTGAAGATACTTTCCCAGTCTGTAGGCTGTTGTTTTGTTCTGATGACAGTGTCCTTTGCTTTACAGAACCTTTTTAGTTTCATCAGGTCCTATTTATTGATTGTTGCTCTTAGAGCCTGTGCTGTTGGTGTTCTGTTCAGGAAGTTGTCTCCTGTGCCAATGACTTCAAAGCTTTTTCCCATTATTTCTTCTAACAGATTTCGTGTGTCTGGATTTTTGTTGAGGTCTTAGATCCACATGGATTTTAGTTTTGTGCAGGGTCATAAATATGTATCTATTTGCATTTTTCTACATGTCGACATCCAGTTAGACCAGCACCATTTGTTGAAGATGGTCTTTTTTTCCATTGTATGGTTTTGGCTTCTTTGTCAAAAATAAAGTCTCTGTAGGTGTGTGGGTTTATTTCTCAATCTTCTATTTTATTCCATCGATACACTATTCTGTTTCTATGCCAGTACTACGGAGTTTTTACTACTATTGTTCTGCAGTACAGCTTGAGATCAGGGATGGAGATACATCCAGACGATCTGTTGTTGTACATGATTGTTTTATCAATTCTATTTTTTTTTCATATGAAATTGAGATTTGTTGTTTCAAGGTCTGTAAAGAATTGTGTTCGTATTTTGGTGGGAATTGCATTGAATCTGTAGATTGTTTTTGGCAGCATAGCCATTTTCACTATGTTAATCCTACCGATCCGTTAGCATGGTAGATCTTTCCATCTTCTGATACCTTCTTCAATTTCTTACTTCAGAGAATGGAAGTTTTGTTTTGTTTCTCTTTCTTTTTTTCAATACAGGTCTTTCACTTGTTGGTTAGAGTAACGCCAAGGTACTTTTTGTTACTAGTGGCTGGTAAAGGGTGTTATTTCCCTAATTTCTTTCTCAGCCCTTTTGCCTTCTGTATTCAAGAAAGCTATTGGTTCTTTTTTTTTTTTTTTTTTTTTTGAGTAAATTTTGTATCCAGCCATTTTGCTGGAGGTGTTTATCAGCTGAAGGAGTTCTCTTGTTGAATGTTTAGGATCACTCATGTATACTCTCATATCCCTTTGCAAATAGTGATACCTTGACTTATCCTTTCTGATTTGTATCACCTTGATTTTCTATAGTTGTCTTATTGCTCTAGCTAGGACTTCAAGTTCTGTGTTGAAGAGATACAGAGGGAGTGAGCATCCTTTCCTTGTCCCTGATTTAAGTGAAATTGATATAAGTTTTTCTCCACTTAGTTTGATGTTGGCTATAGGCTTGCTGTATATTGCCTTTACTATGTTTAGATATGTTCCTTGTATCCCTGATCTCTCCAAGACTTTAAACATGAATGAGTGCTTGATGTTGTCAAATGCTTTTTTGGCATCTAAGGAGATGATAATATGGATTTTCTCTTTCAGTTTGTTTATGTAGTGGATTGCATTGATGGATTTCAATATATTGAACCACCCCTGTATGCCTGGGATGAAGCCTACTTGGTCACGGTGGATGATATCTTTTATTTGTTCTTGGATTTATTTTGCAAATATTTAACTGAGTACTTTTTGAATCAATGCCCATAATAGAGATAGTTCTGAAGTTCTCTTGATTTGTTGGGTCTTTGTGTGGTTTAGCTGTAAAGTTGGCTTCATAGAATGAGTTTGGTAATGTTCCCTCTGTTTTTATTTTTTGGAATAGTTTGAAGAGAATTGGAGTTAGCTCTTTTTTGAAGGTCTTGTAGAATTCTTCACTGAAAATGTCAGGCTCTAGGCTTTTTTTGGAAGGAGACTTTTGCTGAGTGTTTCTATTTCCTTGGGGGATATAGAACAGTTTAAGTTATTTACCAGATCTTGATTTAATTTTGGTAAATGGAATTTATCAAAAAAAAAATTTCCATTTCATTTAGATTTTCATATTTTTGGCATATAGGTTTTGTAGTAAGACCTAATAATTGTTTGAATTTCCTCAGTGTCTGTCATTATTTCCCCATTTTCATTTCTGATTTTGCTGATTTGTATAGTTTCTCTCAGCCTTTTAGTTAGTTTGGCTGAGGGTTTGTCTATCTTGTTGATTGTCTCAAAGAACCAGCTCTTGGTTTCATTGATTCTTTGAATTGTTTTCTTTGTTTCTAATTCATTGATTTCAGCTCTGAGTCTCATTATTTCTAATTGTGCAATCCTCTTGGGTGTGTCTGCTTCTTTTTTTCTAGGGCTTTTAAGTGTTCCAATAAGTTGCTCCGAACTTTCCTCTGAGCTCTGCTTTTATTGTGTTCCATAAATTTGGATAAGCTGTGTCTTTTTTTTTTTCCATTGAATTTTGGGAAGTCTCGAATTTCTTTTTTTCATTTCTTTCTTGACAAAGGTGTTATTGAGTAGAGAGTTGTTTAGTTTCCATGTGTGTAGGCTTTTGTTATTTCTGTTGTTGTTTTGGTCTAGTTTTAGCCCATAGTGTTCTGATAGGATACAAGGGATTATTTTGATCTTCTTGTATCTATTGAGGCTTACTTTGTGCCTGATTATATGGTAAATTTTTGTGAAGGTTTTGTGAGGTGCTGAAAAGAAGGTTTACTCTTTTGAGTTTGGGTGAAGAGTTCATTAGACATCTATTAGGTCCATTTGATTTGGGACCTCTGTAAGTGTCATTATTTCTCTATTTAGCTTCTGTCTAGATGATCTGTCCCTTGGTGAGAGTGGAGTGTTGAAGTCTCTCACTATTAAGGTGATTGATGTGTGATTTAAGCTTTAATAATGTTTCATTTACAGATGCAGTTCTCTTGTATTGGGGGCATAGATGTTCAGAATTACTATGCCCTCCTGGAAGATTTTTCCTTTGATGAGAATGAAGTGCCCCTCCTCATGTTTATTATTATTATTATTATTAATTTTGGTTGAAAGTGTATTTTATTAGATATTAGGTTAGCTACTCTAGCTTGTTTTCTGGGTCTGTTTTCTTGAAAAAACATTTTACATCCATTTATTCTGAGGTAGTGTTTATCTTTGTTGCAGAGGTGTGTTTCCTGGATGCAGCAAAATGTTGGATCCTGGTTCTGCCACCATTCTGTTAGTCTGTGTATTTTTATTGTTGAGTTGAGTCCTTTGATGTTGATAGATAATAGTAACCAATGAATGTTATTTCCTTTTATTGTGGAGTTTGTAGTGTTACTGTGTTTCTAGGCTTGTTTTCTTTTAATTCTTTCTCATGAAGTTATCTATATCCTGTGTTTTTTTGGGTGAAGTTTATTTCATTGGATTGGAATTTTCCTTCTAGTATCTTCTGTAGGGCTGGGTTGCTATGTAGATGTTGTTTAAGTTTAGTTTTGCATTGGAATATTTTGTTTTCTTCATCTATGTTGATTGAAAACTTTGCTGGGTATGGTAGTCTGGATGGCATCTGTGATCTCTTAGAGTCTGCATGACATCTGCCCAGCCCTTCTGGCTTTCCTAGTTTTGGTTTAGAGGTCTGGTGTGATTCTGATAGGTTTACCTTTACATGTTACTTGGCCTTTTTCCCTTGCTGCTTTTAATGTTTTTTCTTTGTTCTGTTGATTCAGTGTTTTGAATATTATGTGATATGAAGAGTTTCTTTTTTGGTCTAGTCTATTTTGTGTTCTATAGGCCTCTTGTATGTTAATGGACATCTCCTCCTCTAAGTTGGGAAAATTTTCTTCTTTGATATTCTTGAAAATATTTTCTGGACCTTGGAGCCTGGAATCTTCTTTTTCATCTGTTCCTATTATTCTTAAATTTCATCTTTTCATGGGGTCCTTAATTTTTTGGATGTGTTGTGTTGTGTTTTCTGATTTTACTTTTACCATGAGAGATGTCAGTTTCTGCAATCGTATCTTTAGGACCTGAGATTCTCCATTCCATCTCTTATATTCTATTGGTGTTGCTTACCTTTGTGATTCCTGATCTTTTCTGTAAGTTCTCTAGCTCCAGGGTTTTCTCTATTTGTGTTTTCTTTATTGATTCTAATTCTGTTTTCATGATTTGTATCATTTCCTTCATCTGTTTGAATGTGAATTCTTGTCTTTTCATGATGTCCTCTATTTTTTTTTGTTAGTTTCCTCTCTATATGCCTCTACTTGTGCTTCTACATGTGCCTGTATTATTTTTGGCTGTATTTGACTATATTTCTTTGAGAGCTTTGTTTATTTCCTCTCTATGTACCTCTAATATCTGGATAAGCATAGATTTGAGATAATTTTCCTGTGTTTCTCATGAATTAGAATATCCATGGATTTTTAGGGTTGCTGGTGCCTTCATGATATCTTGATTTTGTTGGATGTATTCTTATGTAAACCTCTAGCCATCTGCCTATCTGTAACCTTTGCTGGTTTGTTCCTGGAGTCTGTACTTAAGACTGAATCTGTCTGTCTTTAGTGTCTGGAGTGTTCTTCAGGAAAATGAAAGAGGTCCACTGGCTTGAGAGTGGGTGTTGGTGTTTCAGCTGTAGCTAAGTGAGGAAGGTTACAGGCACATGTGAGGAAGGTCAGACATGTGTGGAAGTGTGCCTTGAAGGACAGGGTGCCAGAGTGTGTAAATACTCAGAAGGGTGGAGCTTAAATGCAGTAGGAGCTGCTGGCACTGTTTGAGGGCTCACTGTGCATATGTAGGTGCCCTGAATCCCTCAGTGGCTTACAGGCCTGTTTTACTGTCCTCTTGGTATTCAGATCTCTCTAGGCTCCAGGGAGTGTTTGCCTTGACCTCACTGGTAGCCCCACAGAACAGGGGCTTCAATATTGAGAACACTTTCCTATGAATCCTTGAATTGCCTACAGTGGGGGTGTGGGTTAGATGTATTGGATGTCTGGCTGCTAGCATAGAGAGACCCTGGATCTCGGGCTCTGCATGCACCCTCTTGAAGGCTCAATCACTCACTCGCATGCCTAATCAGAAAACTCAGTGGATTCCCCTCCTCTCTACTCTCAGATTTGGGCCCACAGGGGCAAATGAGAGTGTAGGAGATCTGTCAGCTCAGTGGTGTCCACTGTTTGTCCAGGGCATGGAGAGCAGTTCTTGGGGCGGCCGCCTCTCCTAGTCTCAGGCACAGAGCATGGAGGCTCTTGTCCCTGAGGCTCTTGCTTTGAGCAGCTGCCTCTGCAGTCTCAGTCACTGAGCTTGAAGGCTCCTGCTTGGGCTTGCCTCCACCATGCTGCACTTGCAGACAGGGGAGCCCTGTACAGCTGCCTGCTGCAGATGCAGATCAAGGAGACCCTTACTGTTGCTTCCTCTGCCATCTCAATCACCAAGCAATGAGGCTCATACTTGGGGCAACTCTGCTGCCTCGGCTGAGCAGGGAGGCCTATGATTGGGGTGAGGGGAAGTCCAGGGGGGTTGAATATTTACCATTGTCAGTCCCTGGAGATACCCACAGGTGACTTGGTTCCAAACTGTCCCAGCTCACAGGTTGTCCCCTCTCACCCAGGAAGCCTTAATGTTGATGATCTGGTTTCAGCTACCCCTCCACTCACCAATTTCAGAGTTTCGGATCTGTGCCCCTCATATATGGTGTGTGTTGGTCACCGCCATCTTGGACTCTCAGAAACTCTTCTAGAAGAAAACGTTGCATTAGTGTCTGCTTACAGTTTCAGAAGTTTAGTCCATTATCATCATGGCAGAGACCATGGTGGCAAGCAGCAGACACAGTGCTGGAAAAGTAGCTGAGAACTGTACATATGAATCCATAGGCAACAGAAAGAGAGAGCCACTGGTCCTGACTTGAGCTTCTGAAACTCAAAAGACCACCCTCAGATACATACTTTCTTCATCAAGGCATACCTCCAAGGAGGCCACTCTTCCTAATTCTTCTCAATTGGCATTACTCCCTAATGACTGAGCATTTAAATAAATGTATAAGCTTATGGAGGCAATTCTTATTCAAATCACCACACCCATGTAAAGAGCTGGGGTTGATTTTTGTAGATTTTTCTTTATCAGTTTCTATTTAATTCTCAGAGAAAGAGTCCTATAGTTTAACTGGGAGCCTACTATTTCAGATAGTAGGCTGTGTCTAGCCATCTTGCCCAGGAGATTCCTTGTCTCTGCTTTTCAAGAACTGGAAGTACAGGAAAGCTGCCATAACAGCCTGGTACTGGGGTCTGGTGATTTTAACACTAGTCCTCATGTTTATGTGATAAGTGCTTTTATGCACTAAGCCAACTTCTTACCCATCTCTATCTTATTTTTTAAAAATAAAGTTTCTCACTCAACCTTTTCACCTGTTCAGATTTACTGACTGGCCAGAAAACTCCAGGTATCCTCCTGTCTCACCATTTCTAGTACTGGTATTATGAGAATGTTCTACCACACACAGCTTTTTTTATGTGGTTTTAGAGATCTGAATTCAGGTCCTTGTGTTTACACAGATAGTTCTTTACCAACTAAGTTGTATCTTCAGCACCAGCCATTGTTTCTAAACCCAGAAATGGTAGATATTATTTAGAAAAGAGGATAAGACAACATTCCATTTGCTCTATTGTAAAATTCAGGATACTTGGCTATTATAAGTGTATCATCACTGTTAGGTATAATAGGCTTAATAAGATAGAATAAATCACATCTTATATTTTACCAATTTTGAGGAACTTTGTCCAAAGACAATGATTTGAAAAGACAAAATTAAGCAATTTGGTTGTATTTGCTTGTTATTTAAAGACCACTTTTGGTGGTTTACTGAAAATCCATTAACATGTCTCCTGGATGGTGATTCATGCCAGCTACATTGAATGGCTGGGAAATTTGTACAATTAAAGCTTTGGAAATTGACAGGAAGAGCAGATTACAGATTGGGGAATGCACGTTGACCAGCTTATCAAAGGGTGATTTTATAAGTTTCTTTTCTCATTGCCATAATAGAAGACACATAACGAAGCCAGTGTTTATTGTGTTTCACAGTTTGAAGTACAGTTCACAATAGTGGGAAGACATGAAGCATGAAGCAGTTGGTCACATTGCATCCACAGTCAAGAAGAGAGGCGTGACGTCCCTCTGGAGCTCAGTCTGCTTGCTGTTTTTAATGCAGTCTAGGATGCAAGCCTCTGGACAGGCACATTACACATTTAAAGTGGATCTTCTCACTTCAATTAACCCAATCTAGACACTCATTCACAGGCATGCCCACAGGTTTGTTTCTATGGTGATTCTGAATTTCATCAAATGATAATCAAGCTTAGTGATAGCAGTGATATTCCATGTTTGGGGAAACTATGCTTAGCTCAGGGAGTTTTTGGAACACAGGTGAACACAGCATCTGATAGCACAGCTCAGCGAATGGGACTAACCCAGGGGAATAACTAGACATTATTATAGGGGGTTTCTCCTTGGCTAAATGCAAATCTTATCCAAAGCGGAAAATGTATGAAAATAAAGAAAAAAAGATAACTTCATTCCCACCTGAAAAGAGCAAGGTGGGCTTTGGTTAAGAAAGGGAGAAGAGAAAACATTTTTTTTTTTTAACAAGCAAAAGTTAAAATTCTATTTGTATAACTCTGATGAGTGTGGAGCAGTGTGAAGGTTTAAGGTCCCTCGGCTGGCCTGCCCAGGACAAGTCACAGGAGTTATGTGGTTGTTTATTGTCATTAGAATATATTTCAATGTGTCTAGTTACCATAGCCTGCTTTATTATAGCCTTAACATTTTCTACAATATCTTAAAATTTTCTCAGACAAACTCTCTTTATGGAAACTATCAACTGCCTTTTAAATAATTTTCAAAGTTACTCTTCCTGAATTAAATTTTTGCTGTTTTTGATAGTTTCTAGCTGAAAGGTGATAGTTCCCTGCTCTCCTTGCAAACTATAGAAGTAATTTCCACCCATATAAAGGTTGCAGCCAGCCTCTTTCTGTGGGCAGTTTCCTCTCATCCACCTTCATGGTGTGGGCATTTCCTCATTCACCCACATCATATGGAATGTGAGGCCCGTCCATTCATGTGGTTGAGATCTGAGATCACACCCTAGCTGCCAAAAATCATGGCCCTGCCTCCAGGTCAGAATCACCTCTCTATTTCTGCCCTTCTATTTTCTTTCATCTGTCCACAATAATCTAGCAGTTTTGATGTTTCAGGATTAATATTTTAGGAATTTTGATCTTGTAAAATTCAGTAGTCAGTATGACAGGATTTGGGGTTGTTCCTATCAAGATTAAGGCTGAGGTCCCAATTCTAGGCTCACTTAGAGAACTTTGCTTACCTACAAGAGTTAGGAAATCAGTCTCTAGTTAAACAGTTTGCGAAAGCTGACACTACAGGTGGAGGATTCTTGACTCAAATGGTCTCATGATTTGGGGAGTCTTTTTCCCCCAGAAGAAAGAGCAGGGTTTTTTTTTTAATTTTTAATTTAATTTTATTTTTAATTACACTTTATTTACTTTGTATCCCTCCTTTAGTTTCCTCCCTCCTCCCCTCCCAACTCCTCTGTTCCGCCCCTTGTCCATGTATGCCCCTTCCCAAGTCCACTGATAGGGGAGGTCTTCTTTTCCTTAATTCTGATCCTAGTCTGTTAGGTCTCATCATGAGTGGCTGCATTGTCTTCCTCTATGGCCTGGTAAGGCTGCAGTTTTTTAAAAGTAGGTTTTATTCTTCTCCAGGATACTCTCATGCCAGAGCAATATACAGACTTTCCCATTTCAAAGAGACCCCTTGGACCTCCACAGGGATGCTCAGCAACTGAATACAATTAGCAGGAGTTCCAGTGGTAGGAAATTTTCCATGAAAACTCCATCCTTCCCTCTGTTTATTCAAAACAAAACAATCAGCCCATGCTTCTCACATAAAAGGGAACAAGAACTAATTCATTCAGGAACAATTTTGAGTGACCCTGGCCTGAGAACACAGATATAGGTGATTCTAAATTCCATGTTCCAACATGGAAGCAGTTTTAAGAAATTTAATAGTTTTACCAAACAAAGAATATCCAGTCAAGGCAAGTTTAAAATACAAAGGTAGGCACATCAGAGAGGTGAGTCCAGCAACATGGGGGCAAGTTTTCTATAGGCTTCAAATGCTATCTAATGTTATTCTTAACTTTTGGGTTAGTAGAAGCTAGTGGTCTGCTGGGCTAATATATTAAAAAAGGTTTTTTATCCATTAGTCACAAGTTGTTAGGTATGACACAGATGTAGGCATGAAATGGCTGTTTTGGAGGGCTAGAACTAGCCCAGGAAAAGACACCTACCCTACTTGATGGACCTACAGTATTCCAACTTCACCACAGTACTGGAAGTCTTAGTAGTTAATCAATCAACAGACACAGTTTCTTTCCTGGAGTTCTCACTCACCTTCCCTCTCCCTGTCTTCCTTTCTCCCTCCCTCTCTTTTTCACTCTCTCCCTCTTTCCCTCTGTCCCTCTTCTCTTTTTTTCTCTTCATTTGTCTTCCATTCTTTTATTCAGATAAGGTATCATGCAGCTGAAACTGGCCTTGACCTTTCTCTGTAGCTAGAGGTGACTCTAAATGTCTGTGCTTTCTGCCTCTAATCCCCAAGTGCTGGGCAGTGAGGTGACCACCACTACTTTCAGCTCAGAAAATTGACTTCCAGAATCATAAATATTGTCTTTAAACTTTTATATGGAACCTATTAAAAGTATAAAACTAGAATTGGCTAGAAATGAGGTCTTTCATTAAATGCCACTTTTTCACTGGGCTTGAAGAATTTAATGTGCTTAATAGTTAGGATGTTCTTTTGAATGGAGCATAAAAAAACACTAGGAAAATTATAATGTGTGATTGAATCACATTCATCTCTGTCATATTACTAAGCCTGGAAAGTAGATTTGGTACTATATTTGAAGACTCTTAGGCAGGAATATGTGTGTCTTGGAAAATATGTCTTGTAGAGACTTATTTTTTGCTTTTTAAGCTTCTGAAGAAGCTTTTGAGATCTGGGAGTGAGGTGTGGAGTTGCTCAATTGCAGAAGGATCTGAGTTTGATTCCCAGAACCCATACAAAAAAAAGCTAGTCATGATGGTGCATGCTTGTAATCCCACTGCCAGGAAGGCAGAGGCTGGAAGATACAAAACCTGAGACTTATTGTACTATCATTTTAGCCTCCTTGATGAGTTCCAGGCCACTTAGCAAAACTGACTTAAAGACAGGGGTGGGGTGGCAGGCAGAGGAGAGGGAAGGAGGGAGGGAAGGAAGGAGAGTTAGGGAAGGGAGGAGAGGGAATATGCCTGAAGTATAACACCTGAGGTTACCTTCCAGCTACCCTGTGCAAACACATACACCAGCACACACATGTCCAGCTGCACATGAATGTACAAACATACAAAAATAATGAGCTAAGACTGTTTTCCTGAGATAGTTTTTTACTTTCATAAGAAAGACAGAAAGGGAGACTTCATGCATAGGGAACAATGCCTCAAGCCTTTTTTAGAATGAACTTCCCTGTTCAGTCACCATGGCTAACTCGGTGCCAATCCTGTTCTTCCTTCTTGGTGGTCAGTTCAGAGGTTCCTTGGGCTTCCATGGGGAAGCTCCCTGTTCATAGCACGCACTTGTTCTCAGGCAAGCGATCAGCCTTCATCTTTGCTTTGATGCTCACACTGGAGGTAGGTGTCATGTAAGTGAAGTACATGATACAAGATACTGTTAATAAGGGCCAGGCTTGACTTAGTCTGCTCTGCAAGGTTTAACTTTAAGTGCCTCCCGCACATTGCATTTCGTTCATGAGAAAATGGATGTATAATATTAATAAAGCTTCTTCTAAGGTTTGTTCTTCTCTCAATATGGTTTCCTCATGAGGAAATGGTGCCATAGCCCAGAAGTAGGACAGCATCTTAGGGGTCTGTGCCTGTTCTTTTGAAATCTCCAGAGTAGTTCTTCCACAGAAGCACTGGAAATGGATGCTTCCAGCCTGATATGATTCTTGTGACACTTGGCCTGGGGACTGTACATCTCCTAGAACTTTTATTTGCTGAACTGTCCACACATCTGCCCTGTGTCTCCTCTAAAGCATTGCATTTCTGAGCTACACTGACCTCTTGAAATTGGATTTTACTAACCCTCAAAGTTCTTTCTGTCTAAAGGTATCCCCTGTTGACCCCACCAAGATTTCTGCAACAGAATACAGAAACCAATGTCACTAACATCCTTGTAGTTTACTCACAATATTTGGTCATCTAACTCTTTCAGATTTTCTGCGTAATATATTTTAAAAAAATGAATACATTTGTTTAAAGGAAATTTATAATGTGAGGAGATGGTTCAGATCACATGTGTAAGACAACATGAGTTTGAGTTCTAACATCCATGGAAAAGCTGTGCATAGGTAGTCATCCCAGGGAGGACAAGAAGAGAGGATCCCTGCAGCCTACTGGCCAGCAAGTTGAGGTTAGTTAGTTAGGCCCTATCTCAAATGTATCTCAAAACTCAAAGACTCTATCTCAAAATGAAAGAGAACATTAGACTGTCAAAGCAGATGCTGAGCCTGATGGCCAACTGATGGGCAGAGTGAATGGAATTTTATGTAAGAAGTGAGAAATAGTAAGAGCTGGAGGGGACGGGAACTCCACAAGGAGAGCAACAGAACAAGATAATTTGAACACAGAGAACTTCCCAGAGACTCATACTCCAACCAAGGACTATTCGTGGAGATAACCTAGAACCCCTGCACAGATGAAGCCCATGGCAGCTCAGTGTCCAAGTGGGTTACATAGTAATGGGAAGAGGGACTGCGTCTGACATAATCTGATTGGCCTGCTCGTTGATCACCTCCCCCTGAGGGGGGAGCAGCCTTACCAGGCCACAGTAGAGGACAATGCAGCCAATTTTGATGAGAACTGATAGACTAAGATCAGAAAGGAGAGGAGAACCTCCCCTATCAGTGGACTTGGGGAGTGGCATGCATGCAGAAAGGGGAGGAAGGGTGGGATCGGGAGGGGAGGAGGGAGGGGCTTATGGGGGGATACAAAATGAATAAAGTGTAATTAATAAAAAATTTTAAAAAAAAAGCAGGTACAGAGAACCCGGTACACTGGCCTGCTCGTTGATCACCTCCCCCTGAGGGGGGAGCAACCTTACCAGGCCACAGTAGAGGACTGATAGACTAAGATCAGAAAGGAGAGGAGAACCTCCCCTATCAGTGGACTTGGGGAGTGGCATGCATGCAGAAAGGGGAGGGAGGGTGGGATCGGGAGGGGAGGAGGGAGGAGCTTATGGGGGGATACAAAATGAATAAAGTGTAATTAATAAAAAATTAAAAAAAGAGAACATTAGAGGAAGATACTTGATGCCAACTACTGGTCCTATACACTTATATAAATTATAAATGCCCCCCCACAAAACACACACACACACACACACACACACACACACACACACACACACACCAAAAGCTTAATGAGAGCCAGGTATATCAGTTTATACCTGTAATCCCAGCAGTATGGAAGGTGACACAGAGGGTTGCTATGAATTTAAAATCTTCCTGTACTACTCAAGGCTACCCTGGGTTACAGAGAAAGAGAGACTATGTCTTACAGCAAAACAAAGCAGTAATTAGAAAACATGTAATGAGATATATATTGGGCATTTTTCTAAATAAGTATGTATTACATAAAATAATTAATTAAAACAATTCACAGTTATTTTCTGTGTTCAAGCCACTCTACTTGAAAAAAATTCAGCTTGGCAAATACAACAGCACTGAGTTATAACGATTAGAATCAGCCTCTTGGCTTCTCTCTCAAACACTTTCCTAAAGCCTAGATGGCTTCCTGATGATAGTGCGGCAGGATGGGACTGTAAAGAGGTCCCTCCATCTTCTTTCTGGCTGAGGCCATGTCAGGCTACTCTAGCAGGGGATCACATCCAAAGGCCTAAGTCTGTATGATCTGGCTAGAAGACAAACAGTCCCTTAATACACACCTTTAATCCCAAACTATTACATCTAAATGACAGAAAAAGTGGCAAGTCAGAGAAAGATTTGACAGGAGTCGGAGATAAGATATGCCCAACTCTCATGAGAGAGAGGCTATTAAAGACCAGCACAGGAAGAGGGAGTTTTTAGAGACAATACAGTAGAGTAAGGGAGTTCAACACAGTTGAGTGCAGTTGGGTTTGTGCAGTTTAGTTCATGGAGTTCAGAGGCAGTTTTTCCAAGAAAAGAATTTCAATGAGAAGCAGAAAGAAGCCAGTTTTTAAAAATTTATTTATTTTTTTAATTTTATTTTATTTTTATTAATTACAGTTTATTCACTTTGTATCCCAGCTGTAGCCCCCTACCTCACTCCCTCCCAATCTCACCTAGTTTTAATCAGTTAACATGGAGAGAAGTTTTGAGTCAGAACAGCTGAGTTGAACCAAGCAGCCAGAGTTCAGAAAGAACTAGAATGGGTAAACTTATTCAGCAGTAAGTCTTTGTAGACTGAAAAACATCCCAGGCCTTTGTCAGGAGGTCAGGATGCCACAGATAACCTATTTTAGCTTCGGTTAAACTGCCTGCTTGTGCAAACCTTCTCCTCCAGCTAACTGCTTATCTGAGCTTCCCTTGAACTGCCTACTGACCCTGAAGTTGCCCTACAAGATTACAAGACATCTTTTATGCCCTCAAAAACCCCATGCTCTAGAAAGTTCATGGTACACTCAGGTCCAGAATGTCTGAGCATAGTCCCATCCAGGTGTAATAAAAACTTTCAGGTGGCTATAAATAGCATCTCAGTGATCATCACTTGCGGGCTACCAGTAACAACAGGAGGCCATCATACCCCACTTCTGTGTAGCCCTGTCTTATATCCATAGGCAAATGAGAATGTGAGTAGACATTGATGCCTTCATCATCATTTATTGCCACATGCCATACACTTTTATCCTCTGGTTATATATCCATATGACTAAATATAATGAAGATAAGCAGGACACCCTGATGAAGAAGTCTAAACTTCTTTCCTGTTGATGTGTCATCTGGGGCTGTGGCTGTGAATCTTTTAATGAGTTAAGAAAAAGTATTGTGAGAGGGGCGGAGCCAAGATGGCAACTAGCACACACAGTTTCCGAGCTGTGGAAGAGATAAAGTTCTGAGTTGATGAGTGGAAGAACTTCTGAAGCCAGGGAAACAATGAAGAGACTTTCTAAACAACAGGGAACATCGCAGGAGGTGAAAACCTTGGTCTCCGGTCACGCAGGGACTTGTTTGGGGAAGGTGAGAAACGATCCTTTGATCTTTCGGCACTCCCCTCCCCCAGACCTCCCTCCTCCCCTGCACAGCAGACTCGCCTTTCTCAGCACAGACCTAACTGCCTGGGCCTGCAGCCACTGAGGCGGAGCCCCAAGCCCTTTATCGGCAAAGGCCAGCAGTACTGTGTCTTGGAGCCCCAGATTCGCGCGGCGGCTGCACCATCCTCCCAGGGCCCGAGTCTGCTAGACGCCATACTAGTTCCGCAGGAGCAACATCACTGACGGTACAGCCCGCCCAATCCCACGGTGACAGAGAATACGCTATATACTCACCAAAACCAGACAGAAACGCCATACAAGCTAGACACACCAGGCGCTGGGCCTCCGAAGCTTGGAGAGCACAGTAAAGAGACCCCAGGACTTCCCAGAAAGCATCTGGACTAGCAACCCAGTCTCCAGTTACAGCGGGACTTTCTAACCTGGCGGCGGAGCAGCACTGAGCTGGCGGGGCACATCAGCCCTCCAGTTTAAGACTAACCAGGGCCAAACCAGAGAACAGAAAGGCTGGTTACCCTGATTCCCACTGACGTGACCACCCTGAAATCTCCAGCTGCAGCAAGACCTCATAACCTGGCAGTGACAGCAGCACGGAACTGGCGGAGCACATCAAAGAAGCAGGGCCAAACCAGAGAGCAGAGAACCCAGATTCGCCGATCTCTGCCAAGTGTCCTGCCTGTAAGTGAGTGCACCCTTGAGAATCTGCAACTCCACTGATCCTGGGTTCTTCTAAAACAGAAGCCAGGCATCGAACCACCTCCCACCCATATACCCACTTTGGGAAACAGAGGGGCACTTGGGACATTGAAGTTCCTGCTCTGTGGGTCTAATTGAGGAGTTAAGGCAGTTAATGCCAGAAATTGCGCTGCGATCATCACTAGCGCCTGCGACATATACATTGCAGAGCCCCTCCCACACACTCAAGGGTTCAACATTAGCCATCACTCTGTCCCTCGAGACACACGCCCACACCCACTTACACACACACACACACACATATACACACGCACGCACGCTTGCATTTGCCTCTGTTTGCGCCTGCATACTTTCCTCCCACAGGTACAGCTAGTCCTCAGCACACGCTAAGGACACGGGATCTCTCTCAACTTCCTGAAGAATTCTCCAGACTCGAGAGAGAGACAGTACCAGTCTGATCGGCAGAAACCAAAAACAAACAGGGAAGGTCTCAGATAAGCCAATGGCCAGGGGTAGGCGAAAGAACACTTCCAACATAAATCAGGACATCATGACTTCACCAGCAAACCCCAAAATCGATGGATACTCCAATTCATCAGAAGCACAGGAAAATGACCTTAAAGCCATGCTTGCTCAATTATTTGAGGCTCATAAGGAGGAAATGAACAAATCTTTCAAAGAGTTGGCCAGTCAATTGGAGGTAAAGAAAGAAGAAATAGACAAAACCCTTAAAGAAACACAGGCAAACATATCCAAACAAATAGAGGCACAAGTAGAGAAAAAATTAGTGGCATACAAAAAGGAAATGAACAAAGAAATAGAGTCCATCGTAGAGAGACAGGAATCCAAATTCAAACACATGAAAGAAATGGTGCAAGGCATGAAAACAGAATTAGAATCAATAAAGAAAACACAAAATGAGAAAACTCTTGAGCTGGAGAACTTGGAGAAAAGATCAGGAACCACAAAAGTAAGCATCACCAACAGAATACAAGAGATGGAAGAGAGAATCTCTGGAGCTGAAGACACACTTGCAGAAATTGATACTTCTCTCAAAGAAAAAGTAAAATCAGAAAAATTCCAATCACAAAATATCCAAGAAATCAAGGATGCTATGAAAAGACAAAATCTAAGAATAATAGGAATTGATGAAAAAGAAGACTCCAGGCTCCAAGGTCCAGAAAATATTTTCAAAAAAATCATAGAAGAAAATTTTCCCAACTTAAAGAAAGAGATGTCCATAAATATACAAGAGGCCTACAGAACACCAAATAGACTAGACCAGAAAAGAAACACATCACGTCACATCATAGTCAAAACACTAAATCTACAGAACAAAGAATAGATATTAAAAGCAGCAAGGGAAAAAGGCCAAGTAACATATGAAGGTAGACCTATCAGAATCACACCAGACTTCTCATCAGAAACTATGAAAGCCAGAAGGGCCTGGGCAAGCATCATGGAGACTCTAAGAGATCACAAATGTCAACCCAGACTACTATACCCTGCAAAGCTTTCAATCAACATAGATGGAGAAAACAAAATATTCCATGACAAAACTAAATTTATGCAATATCTATACAGCAAACCAACCCTACAGAAGATACTAGAAGGAAAACTCCAATCCAACGAAAACGAATTCACCCAAGAAAACAGGGCATACAGATAATGTCCCAACAAAAATGAAAAGTAAACAAGCAATGAAACAAGGTAAGATCATCGACTCCATTACACAAGGAACTAACATGCATTGGTCAATATTATCTATCAATATTAATGGACTCAACTCACCAATAAAAAGACACAGGCTAACAGAATGGTTACGGAAACAGGACCCAACATTCTGTTGCATCCAAGAAACACACCTATGCAACAAAGATAAACACTACCTCAGAGTAAAGGGCTGGAAAAATGTTTTTCAAGCAAATGGTTCCAGAAAACAAGCTGGAGTAGCCATCCTAATATCTAATAAAACAGACTTTCAACCCAAGTTAATCAAAAAAGATAAGGAGGGCAACTATATTCTCATCAAAGGAAAAAATCCAACAGGAGGACATCACAATTTTGAATATCTATGCCCCAAATACAAGAGCACCTATATTCGTAAATGAAACAATATTAAAGCTTAAATCATACATTGATCCTAATACCTTAATAGTGGGAGACTTCAACACCCCACTCTCATCAAGGGACAGATCAACCAGACAGACACCAAATAGGGAAATAAAAGCACTCACAGAATCCCTAAATCAAATGGACCTAATAGATGTCTACAGATCTTTTCACCCAAACTCAAAAGAGTACACCTTCTTTTCAGCACCACATGGAACCTTCTCCAAAATAGACCATATAGTTGGTCACAAAGCAAGCCTCAACAGATACAAAAGGATTGAAATAATCCCTTGTATACTATCTGACCACCATGGACTAAAGCTGGACATCAACAACAACAGAAACAACAAAAAGCCGACACGCACATGGAAACTGAACAACTTACTACTCAATGACAGCTGGGTCAAGGAAGAAATAAAGAAAGAAATTAAAGACTTTCTAGAATTCAATGAAAATGAAGGCACAACATACCCAAATTTATGGGACACATTGAAAGCAGTGCTCAGAGGAAAATTTATAGCACTAAGTGCCTACAAGAAGAAATCCGTAACATCACATACAAACAACTTAATGGCCCAACTGAAAAACCTAGAAAAAAAAAGAAGCAGATACACCCAAGAGGAGCAGACGGCTGGAAATAATCAAACTAAGGGCAGAAATCAATCAATTAGAAACAAATAAAATTATCCAAAGAATCAATGAAACAAAAAGCTGGTTCTTTGAGAAAATCAACAAGATAGACAAACCCTTAGCCAAACTAACTAAAAAGCAGAGAGAAACCATACAAATCAGCAAAATCAGAAAGGAAAATGGGGACATAACTACAGACACTGAGGAAATCCAAACGATTATTAGGTCATAATTCAAAAGCCTATATGGCACAAAATTTGAAAATCTAAATGAAATGGATAACTTTCTTGACAGATTCCATCTACCAAAATTAAGTCAAGATCAGGTAGAAAGACTGAATAGACCTATATCTCCCAAGGAAATTGAAGCAGTCATTAACAGTCTCCCCTCCAAAAAAAGCCCTGGACCAGATGGCTTCAGCGCAGAATTCTACAAGACCTTCAAAGAAGTACTAACACCAATTCTCCTCAAACTATTCCACAAAATAGAAATAGAAGGAACACTACCAAACTCATTCTATGAAGCCACAGTCACTTTGATACCTAAACCACACAAAGATCCAACAAAAAAAGAGAACTTCAGACCTATCTCTCTTATGAACATTGGTGCAAAAATACTCAATAAAATACTTGCAAACCGAATCCAAGAACACATCAAAGATATCATCCACCATGACCAAGTAGGCTTCATCCCAGGAATGCAAGGGTGGTTCAACATACGGAAATCCTTCAATGTAATCCACCACATAAACAAAATGAAGGAGAAAAACCACATGATCATCTCCTTAGATGCTGAAAAAGCATTTGACAAAGTCCAGCACCCATTTATGTTTAAAGTCTTGGAGAGATCAGGGATACAAGGCACATACCTAAAGATAGTAAAGGCAATATACAGCAAGCCTATAGCCAACATCAAACTCAATGGAGAGAAACTTAAATCAATCCCACTGAAATCAGGGACAAGACAAGGCTGCCCACTCTCTCCATATCTCTTTAACATTGTACTTGAAGTCCTAGCCAGAGCAATAAGACAACTAAAGGAGATCAAGGGGATACAAATCGGAAAGGAAGAGGTCAAAGTGTCACTATTTGCAGATGATATGATAGTATACATGAGCGAACCCAAAGATTCAACCAGAGAACTTCTTCAGCTGATAAACACCTTCAGCAAATTGGCAGGATACAAAATCAACTCAAAAAAATCAGAAGCCCTCTTGTATACCAAAGACAAAAAGGCTGAGAAAGAAATTAGGGAAACAACACCCTTCACAATAGCCACTAATAACATAAAGTACCTTGGTGTGACTCTAACCAAGCAAGTGAAAGACCTGTTTGAGAAAAACTTCAAGTCTTTGAAGAAAGAAATTGAAGAAGATCTCAGAAGATGGAAAGATCTCCCGTGCTCATGGATTGGTAGGATTAACATTGTGAAAATGGCCATCCTGCCAAAAGCAATCTACAGATTCAATGCAATTCCCATCAAAATACCAACTCAATTCTTTACAGACCTTGAAAAAAAGATTCTCAGCTTCATATGGAGAAACAAAACACCCAGAATCTCCAAAACGATCCTGTACAACAACAGATCATCTGGAGGTATCTCCATTCCCGATCTCAAGCTGTACTACAGGGCAACAGTAATAAAAACTACATGGTATTGGCATAGAAACAGAAAGGAGGATCAATGGAATCGCATAGAAGACCCAGATATAAACCCACACACCTATGAATACTCAATATTTGACAAAGAAGCCAAATCCATTCAATGGAAAAAAGACAGCATCTTCAACAAATGGTGCTGGACCAACTGGATGTCTACATGCAGAAAAATGAAAATAGATCCATATTTATCACCCTGCACAAAACTAAAGTCCAAGTGGATCAAGGACCTCAACATAAAACCAGATACTCTAAATCAGCTGGGAAAAAAAGTGGGAAACAGCCTAGAACTCATTGGCACAGGAGACAACTTCCTGAACAGAACACCAACAGCACAGGCTCTAAGAGCAACAATCAATAAATGGGACCTCATGAAACTGAAAAGCTTCTGTAAAGCAAAAGACACTGTCATCAAAACAAATAGACAGCCTACAGATTGGGAAAGAATCTTCACCAACCCTTTATCTGACAGAGGGCTAATATCAAGTATATATAAAGAACTAAAGAAGCAGAAAAGCAACAAACCAAGTAATCTACTTAAAAAATGGGGAACAGAGCTAAACAGAAAATTCTCGAAAGAGGAACGTCGAATGGCAGAGAAACACTTAAAGAAATGCTCAACCTCATTAGCCATTAGGGAAATGCAAATCAAAACGACCCTGAGATTTCACCTTACACCCATCAGAATGGCCAAGATGAAAAACTCAAGTGATAGCACATGCTGGAGAGGTTGTGGAGAAAAGGGAACCCTCCTCCATTGCTGGTGTGAATATAAACTGGTTCAACCATTCTGGAAGTCAATCTGGCGCGTTCTCAGACAACTAGGAGTAGTGTTACCTCAAGACCCAGCTATACCACTCCTAGGTATATACCCAAAATTTGCTCAAGTACACAACAAGGACATTTGTTCAACCATGTTCGTAGCAGCTTTATTTGTAATAGCCAGAACTTGGAAACAACCCAGATGTCCATCAACGGAGGAATGGATACAGAAATTGTGGTATTTTTACACAATGGAATACTACTCAGCAATCAAAAAGGAGGAAATCATGAAATTTGCAGGCAAGTGGTGGGATCTAGAAAAGATCATTCTGAGTGAAGTATCCCAGAAGGAGAAAGACAAACTTGGTATATACTCGCTTATATAGACCTACAAGACATGATAAACATAATGAAATCTACACACCTAAAGAAGATAATCAAGAAAGTGGACACAGGCGAAGGTGATTAATCCTCATTTAGAAAGACAAATGGGATGTGCATTGAACTTATGACAGGAGTCTACCACAAAAGGCATCTGAAAGACTCTACCTAGCAGTGTTTCAAAGCAGACACTAAGACTCATAACCAAACCCTCGGCAGAGAGCAGGGAATCATATGAAAGAAGGGAAGTTAGTATGATATGGAAAGGATAGGAGCTCTACAAGGACCAAATATATCTGGGCACAGGGTCTTTTCTGAGACTGACACTCAACCAAGGACCATCTATGGATATAACCTAGAACTTCTGCTCGGATGTGGCCTGTGGTAGCTCAGTAACCAAGTAGTTTTCCAAAGTAAGGGGAACATGGACTATTTCTAACAGGATCTCAAGGGCAGGCTGTTTGACACCCCCCCCCCAGGGGAGGAGCAGTCTGTTAGGCCACAGAGGAGGACTTTGCAGCCAGCCCTGAAGATACCTGATAAAACAGGGTCAGATGAAAGGGGAGGAGGTCCTTCCCTATCAGGGGACTTGGAAAGGGGCAGGGAGGAGACCAGGGAGGGAGTGTGGGGTTGGGGAGGGAATGAGGGAGCGGGATACAGCTGGGACACAGAGTTAACAAAATGTAACTAAAAAGAAAAATAAAATAAAAAAAAAGAAAAAAAAAGTATTGCTTTTGATTCTTTCTATCACCTATATAAAGCACTAAGTCATTTCACAAGCACTGGGGCTAAAATTAAGCTAGTAGTACTTAACCCCTGACATTTGTTGATGGTAATGGATATAAAAGCAAATTGATACAGTTCTGATGGTCAAGAAGTTCAGAACAGTCAAGAGACACAGAAACAGATCTTTGCATCCCAATACCAGCATTGAGAAGATAATGAACTGTTTCATAGACACACAAGAACAGTCAGCCCACAGGCAGGTGTTAGAATGTTAGGTGTGATGGGTGATGTCAGATCCAAGTGTTCAGCAAACAGATACAGCAAAAATGAATTTGAAGGCAGAGCGAAGGCTTTCCAAAAAGAAAGTTTGTCCCTACAGTCTGGATTCCAGAAAAGAAAAATGGGGCAAACTGAATAATCAGTGACAGAGTGATAGAATGGGTTGAGGTTGGATGCTAGGCAGATAGCTTGCACCTCATCTAGGAAGTGATAGGGTGAAGGGGGCTAGAATTTTTTAGAAGTGTTAGAATTCTGATGCAAATAAAGTAATATTAGTCACTGATCAACGTATATAAGCAGAGGGTTAGGGCCAGGCTGCATGATAGCACAGTCTTTTTTTTTTTTCTTTATTAATTACACTTTACTCTCTTTGTATCCCCTTGTGGTTCCCTCCCTCCTCCCGTCCCAATCCCTCCCTTCCTCCATCCTCTGCATGCATGCCCCTCCGCAAGTCCACTGATAGGGGAGGAATTCTTTTCCTTCCTTCTGGTCCTAGTCAATTAGGTCTCATCAGGAGTGGCTGCCTTGTCCTCTTCTGTGGCCTGGTAACCTGCTTTCCCCTCAGGGGAAGATAATTAAAGAGTAGGCCAATCAGTGCATGTCAGAGACAGTCCCTGTTCCTGTTACAATGGAACCCACTTGGATATTGAACTGCCATGGGCTACATCTGTGCAGGGGTCTTAGCTTATCTCCATGCATAGTCCTTGGTTGGAATAGCAGTCTCAGGAAAGACCCCTGTGCTCAGATTTTTTGGTTCTGTTGCTCTCCTTATGGAGTTCCTGTCCTCTACAGATCTTACTGTTTACCACTTCTTTCCTAAGATTCCTTGCACTCTGCCCAGAGGTTGCCCAAAAGTCTCAGTATCTACATTGATAGTCTGCAGGGCAGAGCTTTTCAGAGGTCCTCTGTGTCAGGCTCCTGGCTTGTTCCCTCTTTTCTCCTTCTTCTGATGTCCAGCCTCTTTGCCTTTCTGGATAGGAATTGAGCATTTTAGCAAGAGTCCTCCCTCTTGATTAGTTTCTTTAGGTGTACAGATTTTAGTAGGTTTATCTTATATTATATGTCTATATGAGTGAGTATATATCGTGTAAATCCCAGAAGTAGAACTGGAATAGCTCATTCAGGATGATCTTTTCCAGATCCCACCATTTACCTGCAAATTTCATAATTTTCTTGTTTTTTATTGCTGAGTAATATTCCATTGTGTAGATATACCACAATTTGTGCATCCATTCCTCCACTGAGGGGCATCTGGGCTATTTCCAGCTTCTGGCTACTACAAATAAGGCTGCTACAAACATGGTTGAGCAAATGTCCTTATTGTGTACTTGAGAATCTTTTGGATATATGCCTAGTGGTGGTATAGCTGGATCTTGAGGAAGTGCTAGTCTTAGTTGTCTGAGAAAGCGCCAGATTGCTTTCCAAAGTGGTTGTACAAGATTACATTCCCACCAGCAGTGGAGGAGGGGTCCTCTTTCTCCACAACCTCTCCAGCATGTGTTGTCTCTTGAGTTTTTTATCTAAGCCATTCTGATGGGTGTAAGGTGAAATTTTAGGGTTGTTTTGATTTGCATTTCCTTGATGGCTAATGATTCTCACCTTCATATGGAACAAACAAGAAACCCAGAATTGCTAAAACAATTCTCTACAGTAAAAGATCTTCAGGAGTTATCTCCATCCCTGATCTCAAGCTGTACTATAGAGCAACAATACTAAAAACAGCATGGTACTGGCATAGAAACAGACTGGTGGATCAATGGAATCGAATAGAAGACCCTGACATAAATCCACACACTTAATGGACACCTGATTTTTGACAAAGATGCCAAATCCATTCAATAGAAAAAAGACAGCATCTTCAATAAATGGTGCTGGTCTAACTGGAAGTCTACATGTAGAAAAATGCAAATAGATCCATACTTTTCACCCTGCACAAAACTAAAGTCCAAGTGGATCAAAGACCTCAATATAAAACCAGACACACTAAACAGCTTAGAAGAAAAAGTGGGGAAGAGCCTTGAACTCATTAGCACAGGAGACAACTTCCTGAACAGAACACCAACAGCACAGGCTCTGAGAGCAACAATCAATAAATGGGACCTCATGAAACCGAAAAGCTTCTGTAAAGCAAAGGATACTGTCCTCAGAACAAAACGACAGTCTACAGATTGGGAAAAGATAGCACAGTCTTTAATCACAGCACAGGAGTGGAGGGAGGCAAATCCGAGTTTGAAGCCAGTTTGATCTATAAAGCAGGTTTATAGCTGGCAAAGGCCAGAAGCAGGATTACATAGTGAGACACTGGAGATGGAGGGGGGAGGGAAGAGGGAAGGAGGAGAGGAAAGTTCCTTTGATATGTGGAGGACAGAGAGATTAGATCCTTATCATTATTACTGAAGTTACTGGAGTCACAGCCTGAGCCCTGGTAGCCTTGGCAAGCCGAACTCAACCACCTATTCTCAGTAAACCATTTAAGGTGACAATCAATGAAAACCAGAAATGAGAAATTTATTCAATGCACATTATGAAGAGGGACAACAAGATCAGCCGCTATCTGCAGTCTGTCTTTAGGGTACAGATGTGAGGTTTCAGTTAAAGTAGAGGACAAGAGGTATATGTGGAAGCCCTGCTTCCAAAGACGCTGAATTTTCTCTCCTGCAAGGTGGACTGACACATTGTCAGAATTGTTTGAAATCTCTCTCTATAAGAGACAAATGAAATCTCCTCATAGGAGACAGGTTACAGGCACAGGCTTCAGTCTTTTCTTTCTCCCATGATGAGATTCCTGGGAAAATTCTGATTTCATGGGGACCATTCTTTGAATATTCTGATAACCAGAGGGAGGGGCAGAATATCTCTTTTTACTTTTCTCCTTCCTGCCAAATATGTCGCACCCGGGCCTTTTCTGGTCTTTTCTCCTGTCCATATCAGATTGTTTTATGGATATGCTCACTTTATGTCAAGTAGTGGACACTGTCTTATCTACTTGTATTTTGCTCCATAACTGTAGACTGTAGAATACGATGGGTTCTCTTATTAAATCAAGCCATTATTCTCACTGTGCAGTCTTTCCAAAGATGCCTTTGTGTTAGTAAGTCTCCAAAAATAATTTTGTTAGAAGTAAAAGCATGATGTTTTTATAATCACGTGTAGAAAAGGGTAACTCTTTTCAAGGCTTAATGAAATGGGAACAATAAAAGTCATCTTGAAGGCTGCTAAGAGGATCATATGATTGAAGTAGTTGAAATGTGAGAGTGAAACTGTGTGGTCTGTCATTTGTCATTTTCCTGTGCTACTCGCTGCACTACAGCAGGCAAGCAATCCATGTTCCACACCGACGGTGACTTCAGAAAAGAGGCATTGGCATAGATTTCCCGGTGTGAAAATATAAACTAACTGGCTTCTGGAGTTCATTGTTGTTTCTCCCAGTGCCTAAGCATGTACATGTTAGTGAGAGCGTCTGTTCACAGGTGCGTATGTGCATGAGGAAGCCAGAGGTTAACTTGGATATCAGTTCTCAGGTGGACCCCACGTTGTCTTTTGAGACAGAATATCTCACTGGGACTTGGTGCTGTCTGACTCACCTAGGCTGACTGGCCAGTGAGCCCCAGGGATTCCCTTGTCCTCCTTCCCCAGAGCTGGAATTACAAGCACGACACCATAGTTGCCTGCTTATGTAGAGTCTGGGGCTTGAGCTCATTCCTTCTGGCTTGCATGGTAAACACTTTGAACCACCTTCACAATCCTTTAGATTTTTGTTCCGGTTGGGACTTTCCTTGCATCTGATGTTATTCATTTTCTTTTTCAGTGACTGTTTTATAGCACTTGGACTGGAAGGTCAGATGGTGCCTAGGATCTAAAAGCAGAAGAGGGTAATTAGTAAAAGCCCTTCCACAGAAGTGCTCCACACGTCTCAGGAAGTGGTGTCACTCTCATTTATTGACATTGTTTGTGCTGGGAATTTTGTTAAGCACTCTACAGTAATGATTTCTGTTACCTTTCCAACAATTTGGTAACAAGCAGTGCCTAAGTCCATTGCATATATTTAACTGCCAGTTAGCTAAACACTAAGCTACATCTGCAGACTGGGTCTCTGACACAACCAGGAATTTCCTGGCTCTTAATGTTCTATTCTTTTCTTTTTTAATTAATTAATTCAACTTACATCTTGGTCATAGGCTCCTCTCTCTTCTCTTCCTAGTCCTTTCCTCACTCCCACAGCCCCTCTCCATTATTCCTCAGACTAGAGGAACCGCCCCTACTAATAAGGACTGAGTTTGTCTTTTCCCCTGTAGCTTGGTAGGAGAGTCCTATCAGGGCTAAGCGATCAAAAAGCAGGCAACACAGACCATGTATAATAAAAAAAATATATTTGGGTATAGAATGTTTATTATTAGTCCTAAGATTATCACCGCGGTATCCTTTAGCCCTCTTTCACAAACAATAAGAAACAGACACCTGTTAGATTTTATAATTGCCTTATATACCTTGTGCTTGACAGATATTTCACCTGGTTCAATAACCTCACCATCCATCTCTCAGCCCACATGCAATGGTGTCCACTTTAACTTCCTCATCTGGTCTACCTTACATCCATATTCCCATGGTACTTGCTTATATTGTCCATCTGGGCCTTTTCATGTCATTATTGGAGTCCTTCCTCTTGGGCCACATGGTGTTTTCTCCACACTAACCCATCATGGCGTCCACCTTCTTGTTTTCTGTGATTCTCTAGGAACCTCAGCCACGCCTACCCCATTCTGCCTTGCTCAGGGAAAGGCCCTTTAATAAACCAATCAGGTATAATTACTTAAGCAGGTTTACTCAACAAGGATAGGTTAACACAGCAAGGATGGGTTTATATGAGAATGTTCTCTTCTGATCAGGAACAAGATCTTGTCAGCAGTAGACATTAGAATGCATAGCACCAGGCCAAGCCCCAACAACCATGTCAGAGATATCCTCCACTTCTCTAACTAGTGGGCTGACATGAGGCCTAAGATGCCCATCGGACTTATCTTCTTGGGGTTTGTGCATTATAGTATGTCTATCCTGTACTATGTGACAAAAACCTTCTTATAAGTGAGTATATACCATGTATGTCTTTCTGGATCTGTGTTACCTCGTTCAGAATAAACATTTCTAGTTCTAACCACTGGCCTGCAAATTTCATGATTTCCTTGTTTTTAATGGCTGGGTAGTATTCTATTGTGCAAATGTACCACAGTTTCTTTATCCATTCTTAGGTTGAAGATAGTCATACTTCAAGACCCAGCTATACCACTCCTGGGTATACAACTGAAAGATGTTCCACCATATAATAAGGACATTTGCTCAACCATGTTCATAGCAGCTTTATTCATAATAGCCGGAAATTTGAAAAAAAAAAAACCCAGATGTTTCTCAACCAAAGAATTAGTGTCTTATTTTTAAAAACTGGAAAAGATTACATATAAAAAGCTAAGCAGGAAACAGTTTCATTTGTTTATTAAATTTTAATTTCATGCATTTGTGTGTGTATGTGGATGGGTGTGCACATGCCACATGCACATGTTAGGGGGTAAAAGAAGAACTTGAAGAAATGTATTTCTTGCTGTCATAATGTGGATCTGAGGGAGTAAACTGATGACATCCAGCTTAGCAGCAAGTGCCTTTATCCATTAAGCCATCTCACAGGCCCAAGTAAACACTTGTTTACATTTTATTTTTTTATATCTAAACATTTTATACAATATGTTTGATTATTTTTCACCCTTCCAACTAGCTGCCAGATCCTCCCCTTTTTCCCACTTGTTCAACTTCATGTTCTCTCTCTTCAACAAAATTCAAACAAACAAACCAAAAAATGAGTGTGATAGAAAAAAATACTGGTAGAAAACAAACAAAAAGCCCACATAAAACTATGGAGTCTGTTTGGTTTTTGTGCTGGCCAAGTACTCCTGGGCATGAGGCCTGGTTTGGAATGTGGTAGATATACCCAGTAGTACTCTATTGGAAAAAATAAAAAAATAAAAAAATATAAAACCTGTTTTTTCCCCTCACCAGCAGGGATCAATTGCAAAGAACTTCTTAGTTAGGGGTGGGGCTTTATGTTTACTTTCCTTCCTTTGTGTTTCCTTTTCTCTGGTTTGTATCTGAGCAACTTTTAGGCATGCTGTTCCAATTTCTATGAGTTCATATGTTTACCAGTGCTGTTATGTCTGGAATACCGTTTCCTTGGAGTCATCCACTACTTATGCTCTTTCCATCTTCTATTGTAGATCCCCAAGCCTGTACCATGAATCAGAGCCTCTCAGAGAGGGACATCATTGAGACAAAGGGCCCCCATGGACAGGCTGTAGCAGGGCTAATATAAGTTGGAACAGACTGGAATGGAGAAAAGAAAGGGCAATAAATATTGCCTACATGATTCCCAGTGTAGCAAAGTCACTGGTACAGAGCAGTTCAGCAGGAATCCCAAGGGAATAAAGATGATCTAGAAGAAAATACTTAATCAGCTGGAAAACTATTTATTTTTGTCTTTAAAAATTATTTTTATTTATATTTATTTTAAATTTCCCCCGCTATTGAAAATAGCTTCCTTTAACAAACGATATATCCTGATTATAGTTTTCCCTTCCTCTACTTTTCTCAGTTCCTCCATTTAGATCCACTCCTTTTCTGTCACTCATTAGAAAAGAATAGGCTGCTGAGACATCACAACAAAACGTAACAAAATCAAATATAATAAGATAAAACCAAAACCATTATATTAAAGTTGGACAAGACAAACCAACAGAAGAAAAAAAGGGTCCCAAGCAACAGTACAAGTGTCAAAGACTCATTCACACACTCAGGATTTCCATAAGAACACTAAACTAAAGCCATATTTTAAAGTCAGAGGACTTGGTGCAGACTGTGCAATGCTTGTTTCTCTGTGAGTTCATAGGAGATTTAATCAGTTGATTTAGAGGGCTTTGCTGTCTTGATGTCCTCCATTCCCTCTGGCTCTCACACTATTTCTGCCTTCTTTTTCTTCAGGATTCCCTGAGACCTGAGGGTAGGAATTTGGTGGAGACATCCCATTTAGGGGCTGGGTTAGTGTTTACATTTTTCTTTTGGTAGCCTGCCAAGAACCTTCCTATAACAAAGATACTAGAATGTAGGGGTAAATGTAATCTATCATATAAACAAACTGAAAGACATGGTCATGTCATTAGATTCAGAACAAGCATTTGACAGAATTCAACACCCCTTCATGATGAAAGTCCTGAAGAGATTGGGTGTACAAGGAACATACCTCAACATAATGAAAGGCAATTTACAGTAAACCTATCAACAGCATGGAGTTAAATAGACAGAAACTCAAAGCAATTCCACTAAAATCACTGACAAGAGAAGGTTGTCTACTTTCTCTGCACTTATCAGTATAATACTTGAGGTCTTAGTTACATCTGACATACATATATACATATATATATATGTGTGTGTGTATATTGTATATAAAATTATATATATATATATATATATACTTGATATAAAATTAACTCTCTAAATCACTAACCTTCCTATATACAAATAACAGACAGAGAAAGAAGTCAGGAAACAGCATGTTTCAACAATATCCTCAAGTAACATAAAATATCTTGGAATAACTTTAAGTAAGCAAGTAAAAGCCTTAAATAATAAAAATTTCAGGTCTTCAAAGAAATAAAATAATGAAGATATCAGAAAATGGAGAGTTCACCATACTCATGGATCAGTAGCATTAACACAGTAAAAATGGAGCTGGTAATATCACAGCCACACATTAGAAGAAAGAAGAGTAAGGAATGCATGATTACACCTTACCTCACCCTTTGTACACCCCCCCACACAGAGAGAGACAGAGACAGAGAGAAATAGATAGATAGATAGATAGATAGATAGATAGATAGATAGATAGATAGATAGAGAGAGAGAGAGAGAGGAGTATAAGGCAAGCCTGGGGAATTGGTGCTGTCTACATTTACAGATCTTTTCACATCAATTATAATGATTAAAATAACCCCTCACAGACATTCCCAGAGGTCCCCTCCCAGGTGATTCTAGATTGTGTTGAATTGAAAATTACATCAGCTATTACAGTTGACACATATGTTGTTAGAAAAAGTTTTTATATGGCCCAAACCTTGTCCGGTCCTGGGTTGCTAAGCCATTCCATGCATTTATAGTATGTACTGCTTCAGAATTTCACTATCAATTTTACCTACAGTCAGAATCTAGGAAGATTTCAAGATCTTCCTTTGTCTGTTAACAAAAAGGCTGTTTCCTTAGATGCTGAATTGACAGCAAGCCATGGATATCCAGTCAGCCACTTGATGTTCAGTCTCCAGCCTGAACATCTTTTTACCTACCCAGATTTTATCATATAGTCCCATCTAATACAGCCCATTTGTAATATATACTAATTTTATCAGTTCTGACTAGTAATGATGTTCGATAATAAGAACAAAACTAGGCTGGTTGATGATACTAATACATGTAGAGATTGCAACCAAACAACTCCAGTCAAAAAACATACATTCTGATGGAAAGGAGTTCACTACTGCTTTTCAGAGGGACTAGTGCTGTGCTGTAATCCCAAGCACAACTTGAACAAATGCTAACTAAATCTTCACTTAAGTTAGCCAGATGCAGTAAAACATACATAACTTACTGGTCAAAAGATCATGCCATCCTTCAAATTTGGTAACATATCAGTGTTAAATGTACAGTAAGGAGAAAAAAATGAGAATTTCAGCTCAAAAACTTTATTATAGGACCAAGGATATAAGTATTTACTAAACAAACTTGAGGAACCTCTACCTTGATTCCCAGTACCCATGTAAAGCCAGATGCAGTGGTGCATATATTTGTAACTCACAGTAGCAACATTGAGAGATGAGCAAAGAAAACAGGAGTATCCTGAACTTAATGGGCTAGCTAGCCTGGCATATACAGCCACAAACTAGAAATCCTGCCTCAGACAAGGTGGAAATGCTGACAGACACTCAAAGTTGTCTTCAGATCTTCACACACTTGCTTGAGAATTGCAAACCCTCACAGACACAAACACATACATATATACCCACCATATACAAAAATTACAAATAATTTTCATGGCATAAACTCCTTTTTGTTTCAGCCTTTAGTATCAGGCCAGTGAGCACTGAAAAATGTTAATCATTTGGAATAAAATGCCCAACCAGAAACGTCTAGACATTAATCTGTGTTTGTATGCCTTGAAAATAAGAGAAATTGGACCAGAACTCAGTGGGTCCAAGGAACTTACTCCATTTGGTTAATGAGATTAGTTTGGCAGAAGAGTCTTTTGCTTTTGGGAATGATTAAGTCAACATATCAAACTGCATACTACTTTGTTCAGGAATCATGCCATGGGTAAGAGCAGATATGTGTCTAGTAGGCCATGAAGGTGATGCAAATTTGTGAATTCCCTAAGAGAACATCACAAGATGGCAAAATAAAATTAGGTTCATAGATTCCACAAAGATAATGAAAGCCGTTGTAGGAATGAAGAAGATTTTCTTTCGTCAACTGGGAAGCATTTCAAAAGAAAAGCATGACAAGGGAGCTATTTATGCCATATGCATGCATTTTTGTTGTTGTTAAGGGGTCATTGGATTTTCTGTCTAGAGTCAGGTGTCCTCAGCATTGCTGAAGTCTAGATGTGAGCTCAACGGGGATAGAGTAGGGGCTGCAAGATGCAAGTTAAAAGAGATGCTGGGATAAGGTTCATCTGCCATGGTTAAACTTCATTCCTTGTTTGTGACTTTTCTTAGGGAGTTTGAACAAATATCTATCCACCTCAGACTACCCCACTGACAGACAGAAGGAACGATTTCACTAAGTGTAGCTTAGTGAATCAGTGAGTTTATTAAGGTTATTTACATGATCATGGATGACTCAAAGCAGGTGCATCACTGATTTTCCCATAACAGCACTATTAATGAAAGCTACATGAACTTTCAGAACTACCTTCAGGCTGATCAGATGGTCAGAATCTTTTCTCTCTAAAAATGCTTTATTGCATATAACCTTGGATGAGGAATCTTGCAGATTTCAGAGGCTTTTCTGAAACTTGTGGGTTGTGTTTATTTCATGAATTTTAGGATATTCCTTGCTCTTCCCCCCCAGGAGGGAATGTTACAGCTTAGAGAAAAAAGTACATAATCTTTTTGTTTGTTTGTTCCTGTGTCTGTGTTGTCCTTCAGTGGAGACACACAGATTTTCACATGTCTTTGAGGGTAAGCCTAATTAATTTGTTACTTTATTCAAGTTATTTTCCTTTTATAATTTATTCACCTTACAATCTGATTGGAAGCCCCTCCCTTGTCTTTTGTTGGTCACCCCCTCCTTCTTTCTCCCACCTCCCTACCCTTGTTCTCAAAAAGGGGGAGCCCTCATTCCCTACCATCTGACCCCAGCTTATCAAGTCTCATCAGAACCACCTGCAGCCTCTTCCTCTGCAGCCTGGCAAGGACACTCAGCCAGGGAGAATGATCAAAGAGCAGACATCAGAGTCCATGTCAGAGACAGCCCCTGTTCATCTTACTAGGGAATGAACATGGAAACTGAGCTGCCTATTGGCTACATCTGAGCAAGGGGTCTAGGTCATATCCACACATAGTCCTTCATTGGTGTATCAGCCTCTGCAGGCCCTCCTTTACTCGGGATTTTTTTGGCTTTGTTGTTCTCCTTATGCCTAAAATTCTCTTTCTTTGTTGGGTCTTTGTATGGTTTAGGTACCAATGTGACTGAGGCCTCACAGAATGAATTTGGTAATGTTCCTTCCATTTCTGTTTTGTGGAATAGTTTGAAGAGTATTGGTATTAGCTCTTCTTCAAAGATTTGTTCTTTGAAGGTCTGGAAGAATTCTGAGCTGAAAAAATCTGGCCTGGGCTTTTTTGTTTGTTTGTTTGTTTGTTTAGGAGACATTTGATGACTACTTATATTTTCTTAGGGGGTATAGGACAATTTTATTTGTTTACCTGATCTTGATTCAACTTTGATAAGTGGAATCTCTCAAGAAAATTGTCCATTTCATTCAAATTTTTAAATTTTATGGCTGATAGGCTTTTGAAGTAAGACCTAATTATTCTTTTAATCTCCTCAGTGTCTGTTGTTACCTCTCCTGTTCATTTCTGATTTTGGTGATTTGTATAGTGTCTTTCTGCCTTTTGGTTAGTTTGGCTAAGAGTTTGTCTATCTTGTTGGTTTTCTCAAATAACCACCTCTTATTTTCATGGAGTCTTTGAATTGTCCTCCTTGTATTTAATTTATTGATTTTAGTCCAGAATTTGAATATTTCCAGCTACCTACTCCTCTTGAGTGTGTTTGCTTCTTTTTTTCCCCCTAGAGGTTTCATGTATGCCATTAAGTTGCTTGTATGAGATGTCTCCAATCTTTGTGAAGGCAACTAGTGCTGTGAGTATATACCGTGTGTGTCTTTCTGCTTCTGGGATACCTTACACCTGTCAAAATGGCTAAGATCAAAAACTTGAGTGACAACACATGCTGGAGAGGTTGTGGAGAAAGGGGAACCCTCCTCCACTGCTGGTGGGAATGTAAACTTGCAAAACCGCTTTGGAAATCAAGCTGGCGCCTTCTCAGACAATTAGGAATAGTGCTTCCTCATCCAGCTACACCACTCCTAGGGATATTTCCAAAAGAGGCTCAAGTACACAACAAGGACATTTGCTCAACCATGTTTGTAGCAGCTTCATTTGTAATAGCCAGAATCTGGAAACAACACAGATATCTATCAATGGAGGAATGGATACAGAAATTGTACTTTTACACAATGGAATACTACTCAATAATTAAAAACAAGGAAATCATGAAATTTGCAGGGAAATGGTGGGATCTAGAAAAGATCATCCTGAGTCAGAAAGTATTTTCTACAAAATCATGGAAGAAATTTTCCCCAATTTAAAGAAAGAGATGCCTCTAACCATAGAAGAGGCTTAAAGAACACCAAATAGATTAAAGCAGAAAAGAAAATTGTTCCACCACAATCAACAAAAGGCTAAATAATCAAAACACTAAATGTGCAGAACAAAGAAAAAATATTAAAAGCTGCAAGGAAAAAAGGCAAAGTCACGTATGTTGGCAAACCTATCAGAATCACACTGATTTCTCAGCAGAGAATATAAAAGCCAGATAAACTAAATATATACCAATGCACTTGGCCTTAATTTGTTTCCAATGGATATATCATTATATGTACTTATGGATTAAGTATAATGTTCATTACACACACACTGTGGATAATTGACATGTTCATCAAAGTAAATGTTTTTATGTCCCTTGTGTTGTCAATATTTCAAATTATACATATAAGCTATTTTGAAATACATATTGGCACCAATGGGTCCCCAACTGTGCTGTAGAACATTAGTTGTTCCTTCTTCCCAAATGCACCATGTTCCTGTAGACCATCCTCTTTTCATCTTCTTTTCAGTCTCCAGAAACCACCACTTTATGGTATACTTTCCAAAGTTTATTTTTGAAATTTGCTTCTTGTAGAAAACAGAATTGTTTAAAACATTGTTTAAAAAATGGTTTAAAATAAATATTGTTTTTAAAATCACTTCAAGGATTTCTTTATAATTAATGCCTTCCTTAGACTTAATAGACTTTATTTATTCAATGCTGTTAAAACCTTTCCCCAGATGTATTTATAACTTAATCTCTAAAGCTTTCAAAGTGCCTTTGTAGACCAAGTTCTCTTTCAGAGTTGACTATTCTGGATTTTCTACTTTGGTTCAATCTAAACCATGAGTGCCTAACAATGAAAAAGGAAGTAAGTATACTGTCACATGGAATGACTGAATGTGCCCAAGCTGGCCTTGCAGGCTAGAAAGGCTTATGAGCAAAGCAAAGTGAGCCATATCTAAGACTTGAAAATTATGAGGAAGCCAACCTACCTGTGTAGGTGGGAACACAGCCCTACACATGTCTTGCTTTTATCTCACTGAGACTGTTTGAGACTTCCGACTAACAGAATTTTACTATAAAATACTACGCCCTATAATTTTGTGATAATTATTTTCAGCAAAATAAATGCAGATCTTCATATCTCATAGTGAAACCTAACCTGGCTCTCTTCAGTAGACATAGTACTTTATTCACTAACCTGGCTTTGGCTTTTATTTATTTTATACTAATGCATTCTCATTACCATTTTAATTATTGTTTGATGCACATTCATTATTTTCTATGAACTAAAGGTAGGGACTCTGAACAGGTTGCTATTCTTCACCAACCTCATCTACAACTAAATTAAAAAATTTCCCATTTCTTTTTTATTACTATTTAGAAAGCATTATATACTGCTTAAATAAAGTGCTAGACACAGAAGAGAATAGAGCTGAGCATAGTAGCTCTCTTCTGTAATAGCAATTCATGGAAAGGTGGAAGAAGGAGAACATGGAGTTCAAAAGACTGGATTAAAAGTGGGTCTTCCCACATCAAATGATTTAATTAAGAAAAAAGCATAGGTATAATCAGCCACTTGAGTTTTAGTTAACTTCAGATGAGTCAAATTAAAAACAGAATAGCCTTCACTCCTTTGTTCCCCTTCCTCCTTTTCACCCTCTCCTTTTGTTCTCTCTGCTCTCTTGGGCTACATACTATTAAACAGCTTCTCCCACCTCCAGAAAAACCAAGCATATGAACAACAATAACAACAAGGTCATTTTAGTAGAGGAAAAAGCCTGTGTGCTTGTTAGAATTTTTTTTTTCTGTGTTAACACCTCAAAATTCAGTGCCCTGATCTGTGGAGTGGAAAAAAGAAATAAACTTGGAAAGTATTTGTGAAGAAAAAAAGAAAAAAAATTATACAGCATTTATGACTAAATATTTTTTAAAATATTAGGGACTCAAAGTACTTGATTTTCATAATCAGAACAAATTAATCAATAGAATGTAAGAGTAAACATCAGGATCAAGAAGAAAGGTCATAAAGAACATTTTCTTGGCTGATTACATACAAATTCTGTAATTCTTGTTGGTCAGCTATTCTCTCTTTTAGACTATCTAATGAACAGTCCAATTATATATGAGCAAATATGGCACTCATACAAACATTGCCTATTTTCATGGTCTGAGAGCCCACAGTTACATTGTTTCCCCTTCATGTAGCTCATGCTCATTACTGAAATAGATACAAATTGTGTTATTTCCAAATCCAATCTGTTGACAAGAGCTGACAGATTGTATTAACATTTTGAATTGTACTGTGTTTTGTGAATGCCTGGGCATGTGATTGTTTACTTAAGTGGGCTTTGTTTTCATTGCAAACCAAACAAAATGTCTTTTTAATTATTTTGAGCATTGTAGACATTGAAAATAATTTAATTAGACACAAGTGATATAATTGTGATTTGGCAATAAGAACAGATGTGCAGAGATGACAGAAAAGAGTTTTAAAAGCACTATTCCATCATCATTACAATCATTCCCTTTATATGTATATATGTATATAAACGTTTATAAATCATATGTAAACATACACAAAAGCATATATTGTACATTTCATAAGTCATAATATACATATATTATGCAGCACGTTTTACTCTTATATATTTGTGTTAATATTTTATTTGTAAAATGTGTCTAGATGGCATACCTATAAGATACATATCAGGTATAAAATATTAATGTATGTATATTACATTTACACAAATTCAATATATATGTATATATAAATCTTATTTTAAATTTATCAGTTCTTTTTTATTTAAAGAAAAGTGATTAAATTACTATTGTACTGGTTTGGGCTAAATGAAGACAATGCTCAAAGAATTTGTCTTGTTTCTGTATATTTAGTAAAAAAAGAATTTCTTAGATAAAGAAGTTTCTCATGAATACTTGTTATCAAATCAATCTTATGAAATAAAGATAGTGCTGCAACTATTCTCGAGGTTGAGGCAAGAGGAGGTTCAAGTGTAGCTATATAGTGAGTTCAAGGCCAGTCTGGACAAGTGAATGAGTGTCTTTCACAAAATAAGAAGTAAAAAGGGATGTAGATGGGTAAGAGGTCATTTGACTTAGTGACAGGTTAGAGGTCAAATATATGAAAGGCTCTATATTCTCTATATTCAGTCAACAGTGCATTAAAAAAAAAGGAAAAATAAATGGTAGGACTGAGTCTACAACACAGAGAGCAAATTGGTCTTAATAACTGGCCTTAGTTTGTTCCTTCAAGGTAAGATTGCTCTGATGCCTGTATTTTCCTGTAGCCACTGAACCGCACATTTAAATAACATAACTTTTTGACTTGTACAAACTATCCCTTTTCATATAACCAACATCTGATGAGACAGCACAGGACAGATTTCTATACTCCCTCTAGATGCCCATGTTTCCACAAGGACTCAACTATTTGGAAGAGTTCACATGTTTTATTCATAATAGGTGCACATACTTCATTCATCATGAGACTCAGATGCATATGCAACATTTATTATAGAATTCACATGCTCTATGCATCATATGTACACATACCTAATGCATTACAGGATCACATTGCCTACTCATCATGGTTTCATATAATACATTCATTATGAAATTATGTTCTATTTCTTGTGATGTTCATATGCTTCTCTCGGTGTATACATGCTTTTTTCCTTGTGGAATATACAAAAATCATATGCTAAAAGTGATAGTGACATAAGATGTAATCCTAATATTTTTACTAGACTTTTCATCTCTGAAAACAATTTTTGTCACTTAGAAAGCAAGGGAGTGCAAAAAGACTACAAGTATGAATATGAAAAATAATGCGAGCCCATATGTGAGAGAGAGAAAGCCCGAAAAATATTGTCATATTGATTTAATCTTCCACTTCATGCAGCTTTAGGAATAAAACAAACAAAAGTGTGGGAAATTCTGCTCCTCCTCAATGATTCATTACTTTAGAAAAAGCCCAAATATATCTGGGCACAGGGTTTTTTTTTTCTGAAACTGTTTCTCCAACCAAGGACCATGTATGGATATAACCTAGAACCTTTGCTCAGGCGAAGCTCGTGGTAGCTCAATAACCAATTGGTTTCCCATAGTAAGGGGAACAGGGACTATTTCTGACAGAATCTCAATGGTAGGCTCTTTGACCTCCCCACCCCCCCAAGGGATGAGCAGTCCTGCTAGGCCACAGAGGAGGACTTTGCAGCCAGTCCTGAAGATATCTGATAAAAGAGGGCCAGACGAAAAGGGAGGAGGTCCTCCCCAATCTGTGGACTTGGAAAGGGGCAGGGAGGAGCTGAGGAAGGGAGGGTGGATTTGGGAGGGAATAAGGGAGTGGGATACAGCTGGGATACAGAGTTAATAAAGTGTAAATAATAATAATTATAATAAAGAAAAAAGAAAAAAAAGAAAAGCCCTATTTGGCTTCATACATTTCATAGGTGAAGGGAAAAATGCATTTCATTGGCTTCACATTATAACTAACTAAACAGTGTTGATGGTTGATGATCAACATTATCAATTCAATTTTCAGACAATTTAACACTGAATTGCCAAAAAAGTAATATCCATAATATTAATATTATCTAGGCATATTTGGATATTTATAACATGAGTGAAGAGATGATTATTATTTTAACCAACCTGTTCTTCTATTGTTGTGTGTGTGTGTGCATGTGTGTGTATGATATGTTTGGCTTATTATGTAACATTAAAAACATTTACTTTTCATGATATATAACCATGACAAAAATTATGCAATAAAATAAATGTAGTATTCAATGTATTAATTTGAATGTTCTAGTTAAAGAGGATGATATTGGACACATAAAATTCATGTCAAGATTCCATGTAAGATACAAAGTGGACTTTTTTTCTTTTTTCTTTTTACAAATTTTGGCAAGCTGAACTGAGAAGGCTCAGAAGTGAGTGCGATTAATTTGCATAATGTGAAATTCCCAGATAATCAATAAAAATATTATGTTGGGGAGAAAAGGATTGACCAGTGACCATTAGGACATTCCAGGCCATAGACTTTAGTGTTGTATTGTGGTAAGATCCCACAGAAGGATTGAATATCATAAGATGTTAGCATAAAATGACTTGAAAAATATGAAAAGGGATGGCTATAACACTTAAAATAATTTAGTGTAAGATTTAGGACAGAGGAATCCATTGCTCTAAGTGGTAACTGAATATATATTATTGCTTCTCTTTTACCTAATTTTTTACTTTCAATTTATTTACTTAATTTAATTTATCTTTGATGTGTATACCTGCTTACCTCTATGTGTACTATACATATACAGTCCTCATAGAGGCCAGAATATGGTGTCAGATTCTCTGGAGCTGGAGTCCCAGATGTTTGTGAACCAGCCCAGTTTGAGTGCTAGGAACTGAGCCCAGGTCCTCTGCAAGAGCAGCAAACTCACTTAATGTCTGAACCATCTCTGAAGACACTCTCATGCCTTTTTCATCTTTACTGAGTGAACAGAACATTCAGAGATAGGATGGGTATTTCAGTACCAAATCCAGGTCACATGACTACCATTGGCCTTATATATAGTTATACTTACATCACAATATCATAAAATTGAAATCCAAAGCTTTGATAATATGCATTTTGACTTAGCCAGTGCTACAGTGTGTGTGTGCATATATTAAATCAACATGTTCTCTCTCTCTCTCTCTCTCTCTGTGTGTCTTTTAAATGGGACACGAAGAGATAGCTTTATAGATAAGAGCACAGACATGTAACTCTTATAGAAGACCTGGATTCAGTCTTCAGTACTCATGTAAGGTAGCTCATAGCCAGACAACACCAGCTCCAGGGGTTAAGACACCCTCTTCTGGCCTCCCATGGGCAGAGCTCACAGTAACAGACATGTGATTAAATTAAGTACCCAATTAAATTAAATTTAAGATTAATAAAACAAAAGCTAGCAGTGGGAAACAAATCCATAAGCACTTTTGTCCAAAGTCCATACATTATCCTATTCTACTTATATAGAACAGACAGATTTACAGGAGCAAAAATCAAGCTGTAATGGTCGGGGTTTGAAACCAAACACATCGTTACTAAGCTAATGGGAATTTCGGGGCCCAAATAGATTCTGAAATTGGATGATGATGATATGTGCAAAACCTTATGAGTGTACTAAGACAACTGATATGCACACAATTAAATAGTGAATTAAACATATTTTTTTAAATTTAGAAAATAAAACAGCTACAGACTTCTGCTTTATGGATTTTATTTTCATATCACTCTAGTGAGATGCAAATTAAATACATGCTAAACTGGGAACGCACAGCTCAAAAAACATGAAAACATGCTAGCCCTGTGATGACAGAAAACACAGCCAAAAATTCCCATCCAATGACCTTTTCTGTCATCTTTTCCATATTTTCACCAATGTTTCTCCGTATGTTTGTAGAACAGGTTTTTGCCTAACAGTAATCTATTTTTTAAAAATATGTCATTTTAGTGTTGTATGTGTATATGTGTGTGTGTGCATGTGTGGGTTGTGCATGTGAGCACATGCCCTGGAAGCCAGATAAAAGTTTCAGATATCTGGGTCTAGAGTTATAGGAGGTTGTATGAGCTGCCCAATGTGGGTGCTGGGAATGGAACTCAGGTCCTCTGCAAGAGCAGCACACACTCTTTTTTTTAATTTTTCTTTATTAATTACACTTTACTCACTTTGTATCCCCCCCCCTGGTTCCCTCCCTCCTCTCATCCCAATCCTTCCCTTCCTCCAACTTCTGCCTGCATGCCCCTCCCTAAGTCCACTGATAGGTGAGGACTTCTTTTCCTTCCTTCTGATCCTAGTCAATTAGGTCTCATCAGGAGTGGCTGCCTTGTCCTCTTCTGTGGCCTGGTAATGCTGCTTCCCCCTCAGGGGGAGGAAACTAAAGAGCAGGCCAATCAGTTCATGTCAGAGACAGTCCCTGTTCCTATTACAATGGAACCCACTTGGATACTGAACTGCCATGGGCTACATCTGTGCAGGGGTCTTAGGTTATCTCCATGAATAGTCCTTGGTTGAAATAGCAGTCTCAGGAAAGACCCCGAAGCACACACTCTTAACCATATCTCCAGCCCTCGGAGAGATGTTTTTGTATTTAGTTCTTTTAATTCATTTCCCAAGTCAAGAGTAAATCTCCATTTCCAAAAAAAAAAAAAAAAAAGAAAAAGAAAAAAGAAAAAAACAAAACAAAACAAAAACATGGTGAGCATTATGACTTTATTATTTCTTGTCTATTACTTAATGTAGATACACCATAATGCTACCCTAAACCTCTGTTAGTCCTGAAATTTTCATTTTCTTTTTTGTCTTCTAAATGGCTTATAGGAATTATATGACACTTTCCATTAACAGAATCCAATTTTATAGTTATATGTAATCCCTTATTGCAATTCTCCTGTAGGATACTTCTTCCTCTCCATAACAATCAAATCTTCAGTTCTCACAAGAGTCTATACATATTTTTTTTATGACAGTGTTGTATGATACTATTCCCTAGGAAACAAGACATGCACTTTGGTAACACATAAAAGTTTAAAATAATGATTATACCAAAATCCAGCTTGGTGAACCCATGAGTTTCTTGGGGTTATTTCCAGGAGTACAGGTGACACAAAGGAAGCTGTATCCCCGAAAACTCACCTGAAAGGCAGGGACTATGAAGATGAAGAAAACAACAGGAACACAACACAGACACTTTCAGAAGGACATGCAGGTAGCCTCACATGTCTGAGACTCTCCTTTCAGCAGCTCTGCTGGTCAGCCACTTTACTGCTTCAGTAACATTTGAGAGAGACCCAGGAGAATTTGTACTTTTCAGTTTCCCCAGAGGTGGAAAGTGTGTTTACTTCCTGACTCTCCTGAGCCCTGCCTCCTTTTTGGAGGGGCTGTTTCACTCTGTGGAAAATTGCTAAACAACACATTACACATTTCTATGTATATCTTACTGGACAGTTTCTTTTATCCTTTACTACTGGTTCTTGTTCTTCTATATGTAAATAGCATTTCTAAGTTCTTCCTCCACCAAAAGTGTTGCCCTGGGGCTATGGAGGCAGGAGACAAAATGGCAGCAACTCCTCAGCAAAGTCTCAGTGGGAGCTGTCCATGGTGACTCTTTCTGCCTCAGCCTGTGGGAACCAGACTGCTTTCCTGCCTCAGAATGAACACTGCTGCCACCTTGAGAGCAGTACGAGATAATGACAACCTTTCCTGCTTCCCTGGTTCAGACTACTGCCTTCACAGTGAACTCATTGGACCTTTTGGACCTTTTGCATACTTTACAACCCTCAAGGCAGAAAAGCAGCCAGACCTCTGCCTAAAGAAGCTCCAGAAGCCCAGCCTTCCTGCTCCCACAGCCCAGACCTTTATAACTGTCATCTTCAGCCTCTCAGTAGAACTCATCCCAGATTTTGCAAATTTGTAGTAAAAAAAGACTGGGAAAAAACTGCCAATCTCTGAGAGGAAAACTGATCAATTCCTGAGCTGCCCACAAAAAATAAAATAATGTAATGTAAAGTAAAATTAAAATAATAATAATAATAATAATAATAATAATAATCACCAATTGCTGATCAGAAAAACAGACCAATCCTTGAACAGGAAAGCCCACTGATCCCTGACTTTCCCAAAGCTCCAGACTTTAAATTCCACCAGTCCACTCTGGAAATCTCTGCTTCAGAAAGCTCTCTCCCTAGGAATTCCTATATAAAGGCTGTGTTTGCCCCAGTTACCTGCTTCCTTCTCCAAGGAGCAGAGGTAGCCACTCCTGGATTCATCTATTCAATAAATCTTTTGAAGAGATTTACTGCTTTCTGTGACTCATGCATCAAGAAGTGAAGAAGAGAAGAAAGAAGAAACAGGTAAGTTTCTTTTGTTCTTCCAATTTCTGAGACTATAGAAATTCTGTTACTCAATGAACCAGAAAAATCAGTGATGGTTTTCAGCATTTTGATTGACTTAGATATTGAAAGGTTTCCAAAGGAAACACTCTTAAAAACAAACAACCTGTGGTTTTTCTAAATAAGACTTATCTTCAATGGCAGTCTATCCTAGATACTAGGACATTTAAAACTTATGCAGGAACAAACTTCCAAACTTAAGAAAATAGTCTAACTTTCAACCAGCCACAGCCAAGCATGTATTCCTCTGCATAATGTTATTCCCTCAAACAAGTGAAATATGTGACTATAGAGTGCTGTGATTCCAGAAGAGTCCATAGAATTCACCGGCCTTTATGAAAATGTGATACATGCTTTTCCTTTTTAAAGTAGGTATGCATACATGTGCTCCTGTATGAGGGGTTTGGGTATGTGCTAATGTTTTTGTGGTCATGGGTGGTGCATACGTGTAGAAAGATTTTCTTACAGAGACTAGGGATCAGCTTGAGTGTTGTTGCTCAGGAGCTGTCTACATTGTTTGTTGAGACAACATCTATCTTGATGGCCTGGAGCTCAAGTAGGCTGTGGTGGCTGGTCAGTGAGCTCTGGGATCCTCCATTTTCTTCTTCCTGGAACTGTGATTAAAAGTGTGACTTGCTCATGCCTATGTTTTGGAGATTAAACTCATGCCCACAAAAGAGGTACTTTGCTAACAGAAGTATTTCCCAAGTCCCAATGATAGCAGTATAACTGGTGTCCAGCCCTCTCCTATGCAACTCTATTTTCAGGTGAAACCGTGATATATATGCCTAAATTCCTCTATCAAACTATTGAATCATCACTACATCTATGACTTAGTACTATTGATGGTACATAGGAAGGTGCCGAGATCCTAATGAAATTAGTGGCTCAGACAATAGCCAATAAAAGACTTTCAATTCAAATGAGCCTTCCTACCTAGTATGCACTTAATTACTGAGCAGGAAAAGATAGCTGCTGTGAACCCAGTCGGGCATATGTCTGATCTATTTTCTGCTACGACCCTGTTCCGTGCTATAGAACAAGGTATTTTCTTCCAGTGTAACGCAACAATAGTAGCATGAACACTATAGGCCTGTAGGTGCTAGTCTTATGACACTAATAAACAAATTAGTGCAAACAAACAAATAAACAAATTAATAAACAAATGCAGTCAGAAACGAGGTTACGAAGACTGTGTTCAACTTGAAAATGGAGATTCCAGCCATAGATCATAAAGAAAGAATGAGGGCCTGGAACACAGCTCAGTGGGAGAAGTGTTTATGTTGACCTGAGCTCCATCCGTGGTGCACACATGGAGGGAGGCGAGCCTGATACCTGCAGGTTGTCCTCTGACCTCTACATGAATTCTACAGATAGACAGACAGACAGACAGAAAGATAGGAAGAAGGGATATGACATATTGAAAACTCTTCACACGGGCATGACACAAACACATTTAGCTGGAATGGACCAGTTGAAACCTATTCACAAGATTTAGCCACGACTTTTGGCAAATATACCACCATACTCAACATTTAGCTGAGATGCCATTCCTATATAAGAAGCACCTCAAAATCCCTTTCAGTAAAATCTTTAGTGGAAAAGTATCTATTTTTCTACCTCATTCCTAAAAGTGAGATGAAAATTTTCAATTCAAATTTCTGAATTCAATCTTGCTATCTTTTCTTATTTTCTAAAGTATATATTTAATGTGTACGAGTGTTGTGCCCACATGTATGTGGGTGCGCCATGTTTGCATGACCTCACCTGGCATTAGATTCTCTGGAACTCGAACTGTAGATGGTTGTGAACCATGCTGTGGGTGCTGGGGACAGAATTCCTGTCTTCTCCAAAAGCAGTTAGTGCTCTTAACCCTTGAGCCATGTCTCTAGCCTGCTCTACTTTCTTTTATTCTTAGTCACTTCATAAACCAAGTGATTTGTGGAGAATGAGATATATACTTTATTATTCTGTTAAATTGATGAACTGTGCTTACATTTGTTGAGAAAGAAGCCTGGCCAATAAGATGGCTCATCCAGGCCTGATGACCTGAGTTCATATCCCTGGACCCCACATGGGAAAAAAAGAAATGGGCCATGTGGATTTTCTCTAAATTCCACATACATGTCATACCATGCTTATTATTTATGTTGTTTGTGTCTATGATATGTAGTATGCTTTATCCTGTACTATGTGGCTAAAATCCCTTTATGAATGAGTACATAACATATGCATCTTTCTGGGTCTGATTTACCTCACTCAGGATGACCTGTTCTAATTCCATCAATTCACCTGAAAATTTCATGATGTCTTTGTTTTTAATAGCTGAATAATATTCCATTGTGTGAATGTGCCACAATTTCTTTATCCATTCTTCAGCAGAGGGACATCTGAGTTGTTTCCAAATTCTGGCTATTATGAATAAAGCTGCTATGAACATTTTCAACAGAGGAATTGGGAATGGCTGAGCAGCATTCAAAGAAATGCTCAATGTACTTAGTCATCAGGAAAATGCAAATCACAGTGACTCTGAAATTCCATCTCACACCAGTCAGAATGGCTAAGATCAACATCTCAAGAAAAGGTGCATGCTGGTGAAGGTTTGGAGAAAGGGGAACACTCCTCCATTGCTGGTAGGGGTGTAAACTTGTACAACCACTTTGCAAATCAATCTGGTACTTTCTCTGATAATTGGAAATAGCCCTACCTCAATACTCAGCTATAGCACCTCTGGGTTAACCCAAAAGACACTCCACCATACAAGGAGATAGTTGATTCTTATTATGTCTTAGTCAATGTGCTATTGCTGTGGAAAGACATCAAAACCAAGGCAATTCTTATAAAGAAAGCATTTAATTGAAGCTGGCTTACAGTTTCAGAGGTTTAAGCAGCATGGTGGAAAACATTGTGGCATGCAGGCAGACATGGTGCTACAGAAGTAGCTGCAAGTTATACATACAGATCCACAGACAACAGGAAGAGAGAGACTTTGGCTTTGGCTTGGGCTTCTGAGATATCAAGATCCATTCCCAGTGACATACTTCCTCCAACAATGCCATAGCATGTGATGTTTTGGTTATAGGGTAATTAGAATAAAATTACAGTGATAGATAGGGTAAGGCTGAAGAGACTTGAACCACATGGCTTAAATTCAGTCCTCAGAATAACTAATAAATGCATGGCAAGTTATTTAATGACTGATAACTCAGTTTTCTTTCATAAAAACATGCAGATAATATACTTAGAGATAGAGTTGTGAACATTGAAATAATTGGGATGAAATAATTTTGATGCTTAAAACCTTCTACAATGAGAACTTGTTGTCTCTTCATACATAGCTATTTCAAAAATTTAGGAATCTTTTTCCAAATTTCAATGAATATACATCAATACATGTACATATAACAGTTATTCTTATATTCTCACATACCTATATATATGTATACATAAGCATGAATCATTTAAGACATGACTGTATATGTTTTTACATAAATATACATTTAAGATATACATGTATATATGTACTCTTATGACACACTTGTATATATGTATACACAAATATATGCACATTTAAAATATAATCATATCTGTAATTCTACGTATATATTTTACCACATATCTATTTATGTATGTGTACATCTATATGTTCATGAAACATATTCCTGATTATTTATATATGCATACATATGCAATTAAGATAAAGATATATGTATGTATAAATGTATATCTATATATAAACATGGCATACCTTTATTTGTGTAAATTTATATTTCTATGTAAGAGATTAATATGAGTATATATGTATGTATAACTAAAAATGTATATTTAAGACATACTTGTACATTAAGAAACAAGTATGTGCCTATGTGTGTACTTAGACACGCATGTTTATGTATTTATGCATATACACATATATATTATTAAGACATGCCTGTGTATATATGTGTGCTTAGATATGTGTGTATTGAAGACATACCTGCATATGTATATGCACATATATGAATGCACAATTAAGATGGACTTATGTTCGTATCCATGCATGTAAATATGCACATTTAAGACATTCATACATATTTGAATGCTTATTGACAGAACTGAAGAAAGCACGAATAGTAGGAATTTGGTTAGTAATTTCTTGACTGTATCCATTCTAAATACCACCATTTTTTTACCACTTAACTCTTCTTTGGCATAGATAGAATGGACAAGAGATTCGTAATACCATCAGCAGTAAAGGTAAGAAATGATGGTTTCCACACCCTCTAGAGCCTCCGTTTGAGGAAACCTGGCCAATGTGATGCTTACAGGATTCAAAACAATGCATTTCAGTGATTCCTTCCTCTTTCTAGAAATTCACCTCACCTATAGAGGCATGCAATCTCACTTCCATCCTGCCTGTATCTCCTGCCTTTCTATTGTCATATTACTTAGAGCGCATCTTAGCTTTGTTTTAACTGGCAGTACCTCATCTGTAAATGACATTGTCAAGGTTATTATTGAAGCTATTTTCAGAATGTTGAAAAGCTGTCAAACTGAGCAGAGGCAAACTGTTTGCTCCAAACTGCAAATCAAACGTACTCATAAATGATTAAAGGCACTTCATAAGCAATCCTTCCCGAGGAAATGGAAATGTTGTCAGGCAGAGTATGCATCTGTTATGTGCACCTGGGATGAGGCTAAGGACAGTTGTTTCTAATAACTAGCGTGTTATTAGGATGTTCATTTGTCCTCAGAAATGGAAGCTTTATACTATGTGCCTACAAATTGAATACGGTGTTATGGTATCAATGGGACATGCTCCCTTGACATAAAACTTATTGTACAAACTCCTTTTAATCAGTGACTCCATAAAGAAAACATTAATAAACTGAAAATCCACAACATTAGACAAGGAAATAGCCCGCTATGCACCTCATATAACTGGAAGTTACTCAGAAGTTGCTCAGACACATAAGTATTATGTATTGTGTATATGTGTTTATGTGTGTATGTGCAGATAAACACGTGTCCATATGTGTGGAGGCCAGAGGAAAAACTCTAGTGTCATTTCACAGGCATGAATCACTCCTCTTTCTTTTTTAAATAGATTTTCTCATTGTCCTGGAGTTTGCACATCAGACCAGGCTGACTGACATTCTAGCCCTAGAGACTCCTTTTCTCTCATATCCAATGCTGTTATTACAAGTTCATGTCACCACACCTTGATTCCTTTCTTTCTCTCATTCACTCACTCACTCACTCACTCACTCACTCACTCACTCACTCACTCACTCATATATTTATTTTTACCTTCTCGATCTCAGCCCACTCCTTTCATCTCTATCCCATCCTCCTATCCCTTGTCCCCATTCCTTTTCTCCTCAGAAAACGGAGTACCACCCCCACCAGCAGCCTGCTCCAACACATTAAGTCACATCAGAACTAAGAGACTCTTCTTCCACTGAGGCCAGATGAGGCAGCTAGGAACAATGATCCAAAGCAGGCAGCTTCATCCAAGTTGGATACAGCCCCCACTCCAATTGCTAGGGGACCCACATGAAAATCAAGGTCCCCATCAATTACATATGTGTAGGGGGCCTAGATTCAGTTCATGCATACTCTTTGGTTGGCAGTTCAGTTTCTGTTAGGTCCCAGAAGACTCTCTTGGTCTTCTTAGCTCTTGTCCTCTTTCAGTCTCACAATCCTTCTCCCAATTCTTCCACATGACTCGTCTTATGTTTGGCTATGGTCTCTGAAATAGAAGTTTCTGGGTTCTTTGAAGACTCAGTCGAGTCATGTGATGTTTTGCTACACACTGACTTGTGAGAGAATGTGTGATGTTTTGTCGGAGGCTGGCTTAAGAGGACACGCGATGTTCTGCTGATGTTCTGCTGTGAGCTGTCTTGGGAGAGGGGCGTGGCTTTGGTCAGCTGAGCACATCTGTGGGTGGACTCTGATAAGAGGAGATAGATAGCCACGTACAGTGAGATCTCACTTTGTGGATCGACACTGCTGCACTGATCTTTATGCTTCAACACTTGACTTCACAGAGAGAAAGGTTTTAGAGAACTTAACGGGGCGATCCAACTGAGTCTTGTGGCATTCACTGACTTTTCCTGAATTTTTTAATAGTGCTAATTTGTGTTGCTGTTTCGTGTTGGCCTTTCGACTGGACTTCTGGTATCTGGACAATGAAGAGCCTACTCATCCCAAGAAACTACTTCTAAAAGTGTCAACAACCCCTTTTGTCTAATAACCTTCTTTAACCTCTGCCTCTGGTCAGTGGGTGGAAGGGAGGTAGAGCCATTTAGGAACCCTAAATAAAGTAGGTTTGATGGAAAATCTAAGCCGACAGGTCTCAGAATCTGTTTTGATCCATTGATGGGTAGAGCCTCTCAGAGGATAGTTATGCTAGTGTCCTGTTGATCCATGAGCATGGGTTGTTTTCTAACTTGGGTTGTAAGAATTGTACTCAAATCCACAAGCTTCTGAGGCAGGCACTTAACTGGCTTTCTCCTGTAGTGAGAATTTTGTTTTCTTTTGAAAAACCCAGTTTTATAATGTGAATATGTTCTTGTTTTAATCCCAGGTGTGGGGTATGGGGCTGCTTCAGCTTGACAACAGCTTCTAATTATAATGTGTCCTGTGTTCTGGCAGGGACATGATTTTTGCCAGATGCTGATCATTTATGTTTAGAATTTTGGAAACTCTCGAGAATTTCTCAATCCACATCTCAGGTTATAAGCAATAAAGCACTTCTAGAGAGAAAAGACTGACCAGCTGACCAGGCTGCAAGCAGTGCTGATAGCTCACGTAGCTTTCATTATTCATGGGATTTTCAGCAATGCACCTGCTTCGAGTCATCCACGATCAAGTAAATGACCTTAATACTCACTGGTTCATTAAGCAAGACCTGGTGAAATCATTCCTTTTGTCTGTCAGTAGTGTATTCTGAGATGGATAGATACTTGCTCAAACTCTCTAAGAAAAATCACAAGCAAGGAATAAGTGAGCTTAATCGTGGCAGATGGACTTTATCCCAGCATCTCTTATAACTTTTAGATTGTCGCGCCTACACTGTCCTTGTGGAGCTCGCATCTAGACTTCAGCTGATGCTGAGAACAACAGCTGATTATGAAAATAAAAACCTTAACAAAAATGCATGCATATGGCATAAATAGTTCCCTTTTCATGTTCTCTTTAAAAATGCCTCCAGGTGGACAAAAGGCAATCGTCTTCATTCCTAGAACAGCTTTTTTTTTTTTTTTTTCCATGAACATAAGTTTATTTTTGCCATCTTGTGATGTTTTTCACTTAGGGAAATCACAATTTTGTATCACCTTCATGGCCAACTAAACACGTATCTGCTCTTATCCATGGCATGATTCCTGAACAAAGCAGTATGCAGTTTGATATGGTGACTTAATCATTCCCAAAGGCAAAGAGAGTCTTCTGCCAAACTAATCTCATTAGCCACATGGAACAAGTTCCCTGGACCCACTGATTTCTCAGCCAATTTCTCTTATTTTCAAAGCATACAAACACAGATTAATGCCTAGACATTTCTGGTTGGGCATTTTATTCCAAATTATTCTAAATTATTACAATGCTGAGGGCATACTGATAGCTTAAAGACAATCTTAGTATTGTTAGGTAAAGCTGACATTTTGCATTGTGTTTCTAATTGTAATAAACTGAGTTTTACTTAGAAGGAAGTTCTCCATTCCTGAACTAAACATTGCTATGCTACTTATATTTTGGCTTGAGGTATTATTTAAAATAATTCCTAAGTATGCAGATATTATGTCATCTATAAATAGACAAATGAGTTTGTTTGAACATATACTCAAGAACATGTACAACATTGTGTAGGAAGAGTGAAAGGCATTGTAAACCCCATATGTCCATCAGCAATGATCCTGCACCAAGCCCTTGAGGACTCCATTGCTTACACTCTGCATTTATACAAGACAGAGGACTGTGTTTTTACTTGTTATAGAACCTCTGCTTTTGATAATATGGTCAGCTAGTTATCATCAGCATACTTGTTTCATCAATGTATCTTTTTCTTTTTAATTTTGCATAATATTTATGTATACATATAGGGTATAATCCATCAGCTTAGTACATCACACAATGTGCAATGATGAAGTCATAGTATTTGATTTCCAATACCTCAAATATTTATCCTGATCTTTCTAAACTGTGGGTGTTATGCATTTTTAAAGAGTCAGTGCTGCTGCTTGAAACCTTCCTCATGTTGATGGGATTTTTTTGGTCTGAGGGGGCAGGTTGTCTTAATAGCCTCTCTAACAACAGATCTTCCCTATTGTAGCCTTGAGCACCACAGTTACCTACATTTATAATTCTGCTTTATCTATACCTTCATACATGGTGATAGCAGCACATATACATATAAACAGTAATTTTCAGTGTGTGTGTGTGTGTGTGTGTGTGTGTGTGTGTGTGTGACACAACAAAAATGGCTTCTATCATGTATGCATTTGCAATATGGCTTAGAGAATAAAAATTGTCATTCATAAAGCATACATTGTAGCAATTTTTTGCTCTATATAGCTTGTGGGTTTTAACATTATATAACCACATAGACCATTGAATTTCATCCTGAACTGTCTTTATCTCTTCTGTGGATTTTTTCTAATCAGGAATTAGATTATCCTAAATAGACAAAATACACAAATGGGTATCAAATGGGGTGAGAAAAAAATAACTAATTAAAAACATAAAACAAACCTTCTGTGGCCTTTTATTTGGCATTCTACTTGGTGCTAAAAGCTTTGCAGAAAATATATTCAAAGAAGTCTTCCTGTTAAAAATAGAGATTAAGACTGCCTGCCACCTTGTCCCCCTGGTCTTCAGACTGCACACTGTCCCTAGAGAGCAGTGTCACTGTACATGGATAGGCTTGTGGCTGCTGTTTACTAAAACTCATATCAGAGGATGTGGTATTCAATCACTTAAAAACTATTTTCATGTAAGTGTGTTTGTGTCTGTGTAATAGGAGTACTGGTGTGTGTAGACATCAGAAGAGTATGTCAGATCCCATGCAGTTGGTGTTATAGGTATTAGTGATCCTCCTGATATTAGTGCCGGGAACCAAACTCTGGTCCTCTGGAAGACAGGAAGTACTCAGAACCACCGATCCCTCTCTTCAGCACTCTCCATGACTTGGGATGAACGCTTCTTGCCTAATTACATTCTTGCTACAAAGAGGATCAAAACCATGGTCTGGGAAGTTCTGAAGCCTCTTTTTTTCCTTATGTTTCTTCCTGTTGTTACTCACCAGATTGGCTCCATTTGTGTCTAGGAATAATTCATTGAAAACTGAGTTACTGAGAGCTGGAGGGCTCAGTGGTTAAGAACATGTGTTATTCCTGCAGAGGACTCAGGTTAAATTCCTAGCATCCATGTTGTAATAAGAAAATGTATTACCAGTTCCAGACTTCATCTAGCCCCCGTGTGGACTAGATATATTCAGATACATTCAGTCAGGCAAACGCTCCCACATACAAAATTTTTAAAAAATCAAAAAGCAAGAGAGTTCCTGAATACATGATTACTCTGAGACTGTGAAATAACTAAAGACATTTGGTGCTCTTTCCTTTTGCATAGATGATGACAACAGTCCTCTAACTCTAGCATGCATACAATTCATAGCATATCTCTTCTTTTTAATTTTTATTTTTTCTTCACAATTTATTCATTATATGTCCTAATTGAAACCCTCTCCCTCAACTCCCCTAGTTCCATTCTCTCTTCCTCCTCCTCTTATCCCCTTCTCCTAGTCCACTTAAAAGGGGAGTGAGCCACTATTTCCACCTTCCCATATTTTGTTAAGGCTAATCAGGACTGCTTGGATCCTGTTCCTCTGTGGCCTGGCAAGGCTGCATCATCAGGGGTGAGTGATCAGAAAGCAGTGAACTGAGTTCATGATAGAGGCAGCCCCTTCTCCCCTCACTCAGAGATGTACATGGAGACTGAACTGCCAATCAGCCACATCTGAACAGGGGGTCTAGGTCCTCTTCATGCATTAGTTGCATGGTCTATTGTTGCATTGGTCTCTGCAGGATCCCCTAGGCTCAGAACTTTTAGTTTTGTTGGTCTCCTTGTAGGGCTCCTGTCCCCTCCATGTCCCTCTAATCCCACTCCTCTCTTCTTCTATAAGACTGCCTGCATTCTGCCCAAAATTTGGCCCTGAGTCTCAGCATCTGCTTTGATCCCCTGTTGGGTGAATCCTTTCAGAGGACCCTCTGTAGTAGACTCTCATCCTGTTTCTTCTCTTCTACCACTCCTAGGAAGGATGCTTAAATCTCATTCAGAATATCAAACAGGATGGCATATCTCTTAACCTCTGTTGATTTATATATCTACCTATTCACTTCAGGAACCTGCTTCACAGTGAAACTCCTTCCATAATCTCAGTTTAGCTGATCATTATTTTCAAGTCTGAGTCCAGCTGCCTTTTGCATTAACTATTTGTATCACTCTAATTGATTGCTCATTCAGAAGTTCCCTC
>NW_026585504.1:56570948-56672477 GCF_907164565.1 Psammomys obesus | reverse complement strand
TAACTATTTGTATCACTCTAATTGATTGCTCATTCAGAAGTTCCCTCTGTTGCTATTTGGTTGTGGACAAGACAGAACATAATCATTGATAAGGGTATGTGAACATGGGAGAGGGAGACTTCTGTCTCCAGATCCTGAAAAAAAAAAAACAAACAAACAGATTGACCCCACCAAAAAAAAAAAAAAAAAAAAAAAAGATTGGGCCCTAGAATCCATACCTCTTACTTGAGTTAAAAATTTGGAAGTAAAACACAGTTTCAGCAGTTTTATTGTCTTGGTAGATTGTAAACTTCTAAAATAGGTCACATTTTCTCATGTTGGTCCAGATTAGGGGATAATTATTAAGATAAATTTATTAAAAGTAGCTCCACTAATATGATCTTTTCCGAAAATCCGGTATAGTTTCTTTAAAACATTGTCATCACTTGCCTGGCAGTAACATGCACGACAGCCAACGAGTTCCACCTTTATTAACACTGAAATTGCCTGAATTTCTGGCAGTTGAGTACAGGATCCACAAAACTTTATGCCTTAATTGGCGCAAAGAACAGCAGCGAAATAGAAGAGAAGAGAACGGTCTCATTCTTTGCTCTTTCTGGAGCTATATTCACGTTCAGTGCACACATTAACTTTCAGAAATCTGCGCATTTTCCTGAGGAACAGGTAAGTGTTTTATCCCAATTTTACAGATGAGAAACTTGAAACCCAAGGTTAAGTGGCTTCCTTGCAGCAGCACTGGGAGCCAATGCCGAGATCAGACTTCCAGCATCAATGTTTGATTGCTCAGATCACTCAGCCATGACTCTAAGTACAACATAAATGTTTGGAAAAGAGTTTTAACCGTTCTTGAGAACATGAACATTCTGAAGTGTTCCGGGTCAGAAGAGCCATTTAAAAACATATAGATCTGAGTTGTTCTGGGTCAGAAAAGACTTTCTGCTGGAAAACACATAGAAATAGGGAAGGCGGTGTGACGGTGACAGGTGTTTTATTTAGTGGAGATGACCATCGTTAAAAGTAAACTAATATTTTAACTTTATACATGAGCAGTGTATATACATCACTCTCACCTCTCCCTCCTCTTTCAACTCCTTTTGTGTAATTGCTCCCTCCAAAATTCATAACCTCTTCTTTAATTCTTATTGTTTTACACACACGCACACACACTCACACACACACACACACACACACACGCACAGGCGGGTTGGAGTGAGAGGAGCCTAATAAACACATTTAGAGTTTGAGAATGGAGACTGAGCATTGGACAGTATACCCAGAAACTCACTCCTGGTGGAAATTAGTTTTTCTTTTAGCAGTTATTGTTCTCTTGTAGCATTTTATTAGGGATAGGACTATATAGAATTTCCCCTGTCTACATTAGCATGTCATTTGCCATTATAATGATGCTAGTCCATTTATGGAACAATATTGTTCTGAGTTCATGGCAACATATTTCATGTCCTAACTAGGAAGCACTATTTAGCAACAAGCAACCTGGCCTTCTAGTTTTTCACAATGGTTGTAGGTCGGTATTTGGCATTGTACAACTCTGTGTTCTCTGCATTTTGAATCAATGACAAATATTTGTCATAGACTCTATTTGACACAAAAATATGCTTCTTTGGAGAGGCTGAGAGCCACTTACCTGTGGGTATATTTAGAATGTAATTAGATATTATACTGCTCTAGTAACACGGCAGTAGTGGTTTCTCTTCTCAGGTCTGAGACATTGCTAGCAACTCTCAGTGCTCTTGACAGCACCAGACGTAAATTATCTCCTATTGGGAGAGCTTTAAATATAATTCTGCTGGCTACATCCAAGATAAAAGTGCTGTTATTCCATCAATGAGAGTTTCTGGCCACTCCAGTTGTGGCTCATCTACTTTTGTCTGGGTAGAACTACTGGTTGCATATTTCCTTTAGGAGCTTACACAATGATTTCTATATTATGAGGGCCAGTCTTCCAAAAGAACACTTTAGGGAGCTAGAAATAAGTAATTGTTATAGAACATCCATAATGTGTATGGCACCAAATTGTATACATTGAACTTGTTAATTTTGCACTGAAGCATGGCTCCATGGATAAAGTACTTGACCCACAAGCATAAGAACCAGAGTTTGGATCCCCAGAACCCATGTTAATTCCAGGAAGACATAGCAACTCATTCATAATCCTAGGCTTTGGGAGCAATGTCATTGGATCTACTGGGCAGACTGGATAGATAGACTAATGCAATCAAGAAGCTTTGAGTTCAGTGAGAGACCATTCTAAAGTTGAAAGATTCTGGCTATTACATATAAAGCTGCTATGAACATGGTTGACCAACTATCCTTGTGTACTTGAGTATCTTTTGGATATATGCCTAGGAGTGGTATAGTTGGCTCTTGAGGTAGCACTATTTCTAACTGTCTTGAGAAAGCACCAAATTGATTTATAAAGTAGTTGTACAAGTTTACATTCCCACTAGCAATGGAGGAGGGTTCCCCTTTCTCCACATCCTCTCCAGTATGTATTGTCACTTGAGTTTTTGATCTTAGCCATTCTGATGGGTGTAAGGTGAAAGCTCAAGGTCATTTTGATTTGCATTTCCCTGATGACTAAGGACATTGAACATTTCTTTGCCATTTGATATTCCTTTAGAGAGAATTCTGTTTAGCTGTGTACCCCATTTTTTAATTGGAGTACTTGATTTGTTGCTTTTTAACTTCTTGAGTTCTTTATATATTCTGAGTATTAGCCCTCTGTCAGCTATAGGGTTGGTGAAGATCCTTTTCTAGTAGGCTGTCAGTTTGTTCTGATGACAGTGACCATTGCTTTACAGAAGCTTTTCAGTTTCATGAGGTCTCATAAAGATCATCCTGAGTGAAGTACCCAGAAGCAGAAAGACACACATGGTATATACTACTTATAAGTGAACATATGATATAGGATAAACACATTAAAATTTGGACACCTAAGGAATCTAAGCAAGAAGGAGGGCACTGGGTAAGATGATCAAACCTCACTCAGAAAGGTAAATGGGATGGACATCAGAAGAGGGAGAAAACAGAGAAGAGGATAGGAGCCTACCATAGAGGGCCTTTGAAAGACTTTACCCAGCAGGGTATCAAAGCGATACTGATGCTCATAGCCAAAATTTTGGCAGAGTTCAGGGAATCTTATGAAAGGAGGGGGAGACAGAAAGACCTGGAGTTGACAGTAGCTCCACAAGGAGCACAACAGTAGCAAGAAATCTGGACACAGGCATCTTTTCTGAGACTTATATACCAAGCAAAGTCAATGCATGGAGATAACCTAGAACCCCTGCACAATGTAGCCCATGGAGCTCAGTATCCAAGTGGGTTTCCTAGTAAGGAGAACAGGGACTGTCTCTGACATGAACTCAGTGCTTGCTCTTTGATCACCCCTTCATCCCCATTCCAGAGGGGGAATAACCTTACCAGGCCATAGAGGAAGACAATGAAATCAGTCCAGATGAGATCTGATAAGCTAGGGTCAGATGGAAGAGGAGAAGGACCTCCCCTATCAGTGGACTTGGAGAGGGTCATGGGAGGAGTTGGAGGAGGGAGGATAGGATTTGGAGGGAATGAGGGATAGGGGCTACAGCTGGGATACAAATGAATAAACTGTAATTAATATTAAAAATAAAAATAATAAAAAAATAAAATTGAAAGAGATTGAGTAAGATATCAACCTCTGTACTCCACATGCAGAAATGGCATTTAACAAAGACAAACACACATTTATGACAAAAGAAGAAGACCAGAGGAAACATGCCTCTACTTAATAAAGTCAATATAGGATAAACTCACAGTCAACATCACCCTCCATATAATAAATGTATAAAAACTCACACTAAAACAGGCAGAAACACTAAAACAGGCAGGACTGTCCAATCTCCCCATTCTTTTAAAATATAGTGTTTGAATGTCTAGTCAGAACAATATGATAAGAAATGAATTAGGGGAATATGGAAAAATGCTGAAGAATTCCTGTTACAGATTATATGCTATTATGCATAAAAGATCCTTAAAAATTAGTGAGAAAACTTTTAGAAATAATGAAAACTTTCTGTAGTGGAAAGACACAAAGTCAGCTGTCAGCTTACATAAATCAGTAATCTTTCTATATATCAGTGATAAGCATGCTGAAAAGAGGATTAGAGAAATATTCCCACATACAATAGCCTAAAAATTAAAATAATTTTTTTTAGAAATAAATCTAATCAAGAAGAGAAATGACCTCTATAATGGGAACCTATAATCTCTGAACAAAGTGTTTGAGAAAGATGGAAAGATTGTTCATAGTCATAGATTAGTAGAAATAATATTGGGAAATTGGCCATATTACCAAAAGGAATTTCTATTCAAAATACACATGATATTCTTCATAGAAATAGGAAAAAAATCCTACAATTTAAATTGAGTCACATATATAAATCCTATATGCAAAGAACACATTACAGCCTTTACTGGTCGTGATAGAATCTGGATATTTGTGGGGTACAATATCAGATCAAAGGTGTCAGTTTTGTTTGTATATCCTCACAATGAATTGTCTTAAATGAGGAAGAAAGATCATCTACAATACCATTAATAAAATACAAACAAACCAACTTAGAAGAAGAAGAAATGAAGGAAGAAATATGTGTGTACTGCAAATTATAAAACACATCACTGAAAGAAATCAAAGGTGCAACATACGTGTTAATATGTTATAGAGTAACATGATTGTCCTGAGTAACATATTAATATACGGAGCAAAGCTGTATAGACAACCGATATTTGTCTGTCAATGAACCAATCATAGATCCTTAAGTTTGGGAACTTTGTAATATGTTATGTATATGAGTTATATATTTTATTGTTTTATATGGTTACTTAAACTGTTAAAAACACAGACTGCTCTCCCTATTTTTCTGAATGAATAATATGACTAGCTGTAATCCAAATGTTTTTTTTCCTACCAATAATTGTTATGGAACATATTTAAAGATGGTCTGATTTCTGAATTAGATTAAGGATTTTGTTTGTAATTTGTGAAAACAAGTATTTTCTAAGTAAGCCTTTAAAGCATGGCTAGAGTTAAGATAAACTCTAGTTTTCCTCCTTATAAATTGCTGCTATCACAACAGTCATGTTCATGTACCAGCTATGGTGTTGTATGAGCACAGATTTCATTAATAGTGAAGAATAGAGAAAAATGTTCCCCTTTGCCTTTAAAGCTCAGCTATGGCAGACAGAATTATGACATCAATACATGGTTTTGTTTCCATACAGATTATTTTCATTTTCCAATATAAACACTATCAGGCAATGAGGATTGAACCTGTGAGAGTCCATTCTCCATTTATGCATCTCTAAAAACACTTAGATTACTAAATTAAAGCAATTTTTCTATGTTATAGTGCTGAGAGAAAATTAGCTAAAAATGTTTTCTTTCTGGGTCATTTTGAAATTTCCAAAGGAAAAATCAGGAAGTATTTTAATTTTCTAACATAGAACATTTGGGTTGAGTTTTAATTAAATTCGGAATGGTTTGAAATTATAGACCTATTTCTTCCTCATTTATATTGTAGCAAGTATTTGTTCTGTGTTTCTTATATACAGGGTATTCTTAATATTATTAAGAATTACTGATAGTTGAACCTTATTTATTCTTTTTTAAAACTTTTCTACTTACAAAAAAACCCCTGAAATTTGTACAAATGAATTAGGTACGGCTACAATGATAAAGGGGGTTTATCTGAAATAAAAGCCCTTGCTCCCTGTCTTTCTGTGTATGTGTTTGTGGTGTGTGTGTGTGTGTGTGTGTGTGTGTGTGTGTGTTGGGTTTCAGACTTGGGACAAGCTGCTGAGGTGCCTATTTCACATATCAAAGCAGACATGGCCTCCAGATTCTCCCAGCATCCCTCAGTTCCTACCTGTTACAAGGTGTGGCCAACATACTGTGCCCTCTGCCCTGAAGTTTCCAACCCAGGGACTAGGCTTCCCCTCCTGTCAAGCTCTTCCCTATATAATCCAGATTTTTGGTCTCTTCTCTCTCTCTCTCTCTCTCTCTCTCTCTCTCTCTCTCTCTCTCGTGTGTGTGTGTGTGTACTTTGTGTGTTCTTTCTTCTTTCCCTCTTCTCTGTCTGCCCATTTGTATGGCAACTTTCCTGGTCCCATTCCTTGGGCAGGTGAACCTGCCCAGAAGCTTCCCCCAATGAACCTGCCTTTATACTTTAGTTTGGCTTGATGTGATTCGTTTTGAGAGTACCCACGTGTGTACCCGTGTACCCAAGGGCTAGAAGTCAATGTAAGCTGTCTCATCTGGCCACTGCCTTCTGAGACTGGGTCCCAAGTATCCTGGAGCTTACTTGTACAACCTGCTTATTTGCCTCATCAGTACTTGGCTTATAGGTGCCCACTGTTAGGAACAGCTTTTTAAGTGCTAAGCATCTTGCCTGTGTGGCCAGCATTTTACCCACCGAGCCATCTTCCTAGTTCCAATGAAAAGCCATTGCCTTTGGGTAATGCATAATATAGCTTAATACATACTTTCAAAGACAAAATTAAAAAACGGGGTGTTTTTGGCACCAAGAAAATTCCATACTTTTAAAACATAATACTGATGCTTGTGCAATAGGGCAGGATATTAGTTATCCTAACTAATAAGTGACATTTATTGTGTACTGGTTTTGAGTCAGGGGAAGGTTTTTATGGTAGACATGAGAGGGAGAACAGCCAGTGTCATTTGAAAGAGTTTGAGCAGAGAGAGAAAGAAGTATTCTGAACATAGCTGGCAGACCGGACATGATGAGGCTATTTGAGAGACTGAAGAACAGCAGGTGATAGAGAATAGAGAATCCTAATGATAGAAGCAGAGCAGAGAGAGAGAGGAGCATAGCTGGAAACGCAGGGTTCTCAGGAGAATGAGAGCTGGGGTTTGGGGAGCATGAGCGGAGGGGAGTCTTCTGTAAGGGAGGAGGTGAGAAGAGCTAGGATGATAGCATGAGCGTTGAAATGTGTGACAGGTCGTTGTGATACTGGAGGAGGCCAGCAAGTGCTTTGGAATGCTGATAGGCACTGCAGGCCACATGTCTCCTCTGCAGTGATGCGGGAAGTGACTCTTTTTGGTAAAGGTGGACAGGCTTCAAAAGTCCCTGAGAAGTGCTGGCTTTTAACTAACCACCAGAAACCTTACCATAGCTCAGGTCGAGCTCATTTCTGGATATTTGAACAGCCTTGCTGGATCTGAGGAATTAGAGCTTCCTGTGGGTGGCACAGTATGTGTGCATGTGTGGGCACTGGTATACATGCACATGCCTGCATATGTGTTGTGACCAGAGGTCAGGGTTACATGTCATCCTCTAACTCTTTCTGCTTCCTGTAGTTTTATTTTTAAACAAAATTAATTAAATTACTTAGTTGTTTGTGTGTGTATGTGTGTATGTGTGTGTGAGAGAGAAAACAGTCGTGCCACAGCATATGTGTGAAGTTTGTGAGAGAGAACACACTAGGGATCAAATTTTGGTTGTCAGGTTACAACGGTGAATGGCAAGCAGTGTTCCTCACTGAGCCATCTCCTTGGCCTTCCTATTTATTTTATTTAATCTTTAGCTGTGAGACAAGGTCTCTCACTGAACTCTGAGCTCACTGGCTGGCCACACTGACTGGTCAGCAAACCTAAGAAAGCCTCTTGACTTTGTTTCCCTGACACTAAGGTCATGCACATATGCTGCTCTCCTGAGTCTGACCCAGGCGGTGCAGACCCAAACTTAGATTCCCATTCTTAAACAATAGTCACTTTACTGAATGAGTCACCTCCCTAGTTCATTGACCCATCTTCTCACATCCGGACTGTAAGTTTTTGGTACACTACAAAATTAAATTGACACAGTATTACTTCAGTAACTATCAGAGGGGACATTCCTCTCACTGAGAAATGCAACATGCAACAGCAGGCAGTCTGTAAACAATGGTGTGAACCTCAGGAGGTTAGTTTTAAGATATGAATATATAAGTTCTAAATTCCAGGGGCTGGGAGATAACTCAGTGGGGGAAAAACGGCTCAGCAGGCAGAAAGCCTGTGAAATCCTGCAAGGGGAACGCCAGTACAGATGGATACCTGGGTCTTCCTAGCCTATCTTAATCAAACTGGTGAGCTTCACATTCAGTGAGAGTCCCTGCTTCAAAAGACAACATGAAGAGTAATTGAAGAAAACACCTGGTGATGTCATGGTTTATTACATATATATTTACTTCAATTTCTATTCCAATTGAACATATGACAATGGATATTTCTTGTATTATTTACTGAAGAAATGTTCCATAGAGAAAGAGAGAAGCATAAAAATGGGCTGTTGCTAAATCTAATATATATGTATATTTGTTTGTCTATACATATGTACTTAAAAAGTCAAAACTGTTTGTTTGATGAATCTCTTCTAGTTTGGTCATTTTACTGTTGTAGCTCTTCAGTTCCCTTTTGAGAGGCACAAATAAAGAACTTCAGCACTATATCATAGACAGAAAATGCTAGAATGCCACAGGCAAGCAGGTTTGAAATTGAGACACTGCCTTTACACTTAACTGACTGTGACCCCTGAGTAAGTAAACTTGTAGTTCCATACGTAGGCATCAGTAACACCTTTTCTGCATGTAATACTTCATCATTATTCATATTGCGACCTTCACATTATGAAAGCTTTAGCATTTATACCAGGGGAATAATTTGCTTTTTTAGCAATCCTTAAAACATGGTGTTCCATTTTGTTTTCATGACTAACCTTAGTGATCAGGTTAAAATTTGCTCAAATATAAAGTATATAACAAATGTGAGCTGGAGAGATGCTTCAGTGTTTCAGAGCACTGGCTGCTTTTGCAGAAGACCTTGGCTCTATTTCCAGTACCCACATGGTAGCTCACAAACACATGCAGAAACAGCTTCAAGGGGATGATACAGTGTTCTGGCCTCCACAGGCACAAGACAACCCATTATGTACATACATTTATGTAGCTGAGTACACGTGCACATACATTTTAAATAACTTTACCTTTAAAAGTTTCTGTAAGGTTTTATGATTGCTAAATAGCTCGAGTTTCTAGATTTCTAACATGTGGCCTTTTCTCCTGTGAAATGTCAAATCAACCTTTGGAGGAAATGACAGTGTGCCAAATACGCACAGGGCCACAATCAAGTAATTTCTGAAAGGCTGAAGGCATGTGAATTCCTTTTATTTTTACTTAAAATGATTTCTACATACTGAATTTACATAAGTTTGTGTTTGTTATACCACTATATACATAATAATAAGCTTTGCTAGCTTAAGGAATAATATGCTAGAAGATTTAAGTCTCTAGGTCTCTGTAGTCTTTTTATCTATGCATTGAATATGCAACCATAATATTGAATTTTTGTCTTATTAATTTACTTTTTTTTAAAATACATTTTGTTACATGTTCCTGAAAGGTAGCAGTTTTATTCGTTTCATTGATTTTTAATGAGTAGAATAAATTATCTATCCATCCATCTAATTTAATATTATATTATCTACTCAAAATTATACTTTATAAATGTATCCATGCTGATGTGTTTCTAAAATCATTAATTTTTTATTGCTGTATTATATTTAATTATATAACATATAATTAATTTAGCTATTGTTCTATGGTCACAAATTTCCTGTTATGAGCATGCTATGTAAATATTTCTATATGTTTCTTTTATATTTATAAGAATATTTTTAGAGTACATACTTCAGAATAAAGTTTTGAAAATCTAAATAAGATTTTTTTTAACCAAGCTTATTTTTTTTTACCAAACTCATTCTATGAGACCACAATCACCATGACATCTAAACCACACAAAGACCCAACAAATAAAGGTTATTTGAGACCAATTTCCCTATGAACATTGACACAGAAATACTCTATAAATTATCTAAAAACTGAATCCAAAAACCTATCACCACTATGACCAAGTAGGTTCATCCCAGGCATGCAGGGCTGACTCAATATACGGAAATCCATCAATGTAATCCACCATATAAACAAACTGAAAGGAAAAACCCACATGATAATCCCCTTAGGTGTTGAAAATCATTTGATAAAAATCCAACACCAATTCATGTTTAAAGTCTTAGAAAGATCAGGGATACAAGGCACATACCTAAACATAGTGAAGGCACTGATCAATAGTGAAAAATGTCCTAGGTTTTGAAGGTTTCAAATGGTAGATCAATTTACATATTCCTTATGCCAATGGTTGTGTATCTTTCTGTAGGGTAATAGGCCAGTGCATAATTACCCTTCTTCTGGCCTGCCTCCAAGCTCTCCCCTTTGCCCAATCCTCTGCTGTCTCTGTTCCTAGTCATAGGTGGCCATCATTTTGCTCTTCTTCCCTGTAAATCTCTTTTGTGAGGGAATTGTATGGTGTGGCTTTATGGTATTCCTTGGAACCTGATTGCCTAGATATCCTTGAGCTGAATTAAAAAAAACAACAAAAACAAAACAACAACAACAAAAAACTTACTCATATTATGCTTCTCTTTTTCTTCTTACTGATTTGAATGTCATGGGCTGGGGCAGAAATCTCAGGAAGAGGAAAATCTTCTTCTAGAACACAAGATGAAGTTACAAGTATTTCTACTCCAAAGTCAAGTCCATATTTTGTCACTTTTCCTGGGAAGACATTAAACAATTATTTCTTCACCCTAGAAAGGGAACAGAAGTTGAACCAAGGAAACCATTCCACCCAGGAGTACCTTTATGAAATACTAAGTTTACTAGGGTTACTTACAGAAGTATAAATGAGGAGTTAGTTATTAGAGCACGAGTGATCCAAAAGCCCATCACTCATAAGTGGCGTTCCACAAAAGCTGAATCCTTCATCCCTACAAGATACACTGTTAGTTTAGTAAATTGGATAGTATTTCCTTTTTTTTTCTTTTTTTAATTAATTACACTTTATTCATTTTGTATCCCCCCATAAACCCCTTCCTCCTCCCCTTCTGATCCCACCCTCCCTCCCCTTTCTGCATGCATGCCACTCCCCAAGTCCACTGATAGGGGAGGTTCTCCTCTTCTTTCTGATCTTAGTCTATCAGTTCTCATCAAAAGTGGCTGCATTGTCCTCTACTGTGGCCTGCTAAGGCTGCTCCCCCCTCAGGGGGAAGTGATCAACGAGCAGGCCAATCAGATTATGTCAGAGGCAGTCCCTCTTCCCATTACTATGTAACCCACTTGGACACTGAACTGCCATGGGCTACACCTGTATTTTCTTTACCCAAGTTATTGTTGCATTTAGAAACTTGGGGAGGGGTTTTGTGAATCTTGCAAATTTCAGGAGCTTCCTGACCCATGTAAGTTTTGTTTACTTCCTAGGCCTTGTAGGTTTCATTTATCTTTAGAGCCTGCAACTCAATATGGAGGAAGCTGCTTCGTAGCATGTGGGAAGGCACAATTTACAGTAAATGGAGATTAGTGGCCTAATTTTATATACATTATTTCACATGTGAAATAGTATAGCGAACCTTCCCTCACATTATGAAAAATATAAATATATCCAAACACCATGGATGTTTAAAAACTAAGTGTGTATGTGTTTCTATGTGTTTGTGTGTGCCCTGCTTTAAGCAGTGAGTCATATGGAGAGATGGCTTTTTGATTTACAAAGAAAATTCTGTAGAAAATGATTACCATCATCGCTTACTCATACTGAGGGGATGGTGGGTATGTATGGTAAGGTTAACTTTTTAAATTCTAGGTTCCTGAGTGACTGCAGGGAACAAATCTTTCAGGTGATCCAAAATAATTTTGCGATGTCATTAAAAACAAATTCTCATTACTGGTGAGACGGTTCAGGTAAAATGCTTGCCAGAAAGCCTAACAACCTGAGCTTAATCCTAAATACTCACATAATGGAAAAAGAAAATTAACTCCTATAAGTCATTCTCTGAGTTGTTCATGCATGCTGTGGCACATGTATGTCCATGTTCATACACAAAATAATGTATTTACTTAATTTTTTCAAAAAAATAACTTATTTCTATGTTAAACTAACTAGATTTTTAAGATAGTCTTATGTAGTAGATTGCATCTGTTTGTGACAATAAATTATGCTTCATAAAACCTAAGAACTCTATAGTTGAAAAATACTACTAAAAGTACATGCCATATGGGACTGGGAACTTAATCAAAATTTGCCTGCCATGCCAGCATGAGGAGCTATGTGCAGACCTCCAGCACCCATGTAAAACTGAAGATGATGGTGTGCACCTGTAACCACAGTGGTGATAAGAGGGGACAGAGGATCCTGGATCTCACTGTCAGTCTAGGCAAATTAATGAACTTCAAGTAAATCAAGGTTCCTGAGTCAAGAATAAAGAGAAACAGTTGTGAAAGACATGCTGGCCTTCATGTGCACACATGTATGCACACATACAGACACCATATATCAAGAGAAAACGTTTGTCAGGTAAGACAGTAATATGCATGGTACCCAGGACATATGAATAACTCTAGCAAACAAGATAAATAGATTTTTATTTCATTAATTCACCTTACTTTTTACAACATATTCTTTTTGATTATAGTCATCCCATTATCCTTGTTAAGGGAACTACTCTTCACCAATGAGAATTTCTCAGCACTTGGAGATAGAGGAAAAACTTCATTTAACAATGTGTTGATGTAGCCTCTATCTATTGCTTAACATGGCCTATTATCAATCAGAAATATTTAATAGTTTATATAGGTTTAGGCATTTTCATAGCTCTGGGAATATCCTGGTGTGGTCTTTTGTTTTCACCTCAATTTAAATTCTGCCACGTGGCTGGTTACCTGAAATCAGGCATCATGAACCATGCACCAGTCTTGGTGGCTGAAACTCTCACACCTGGCTCTATCCCAGAATTCTTTCTGCCTGATGGATATCTTACCTGTTTCCTGCCACAGACATAGGCCATAAGTCTTTTAATTGACAGATGTTGCACCTATAAAATACACAAGAGATTCCTTTTACACAGCATAGTGGCTTTCCATACCCACTCAAAGAAAAAGAGCTTTGGAGATACTGGAAAAAGAAAAATATGAAAAGTGGATTAAAAAGTTACAAGTCTTAGAAGGAAAATTAGAGAGACTTATAAATAAAAATGAGAAAAATACTCAAACACGGACAGAGGAATTCAGAAAAGACTTAGAAAGACCTATAAATGAGAAAAAGAAAAATACTCAGATGCAAACAAAGGAATTTAGACAGGGCTTAGAAAGACCTCATGAATAAATAATCAAACACAGACAAATGAATTTAGACAAGCATTAGAAAGTCATATAAATGAGAAAACCCTAAAACATAGACAGAGCATTTTATAAAAGAGCCTACCATACCACCACACAATGAAACTATCAGGGGGAGGTCCTGCCTAACATTGTTAGCAAACCAACCTCAGTTTATCCAGTTAATGTACATGATATTACAGGAGGTGATTAGTACCCCCAACATTATGGAAAAGTTAAATGAAATCCCATAGATATGTTAGAGTTGAAGAGAATTAAGGGAGAGGCCATTTCCTATGGTATTCCTTCATCCTATGTGGAGCCGTTACAAATTTCATAGGCAATCCAGAACAAAATTATTCTGCAGGACTGGAAAGATTTGGCAACAGCAATATAGGAACCTGGTCTTCAGTTACAGTGACAATCGTGGTGCAAGGAGGAAGTGAAGGCCACAGAGCAATGAAACCAGGCCAGAGGCATTGATATTTCCAAGGATCAGGTGCTAGGTGAAGGTCAATATGCTGATTTACAAAGGCAGCTAGAATTTGATGATCACACCTTGGCGCTATGTCATTTAGCAGCTTTAAATGCTTGGGATAAAGCTGAAGAATCAGGGTAGAGGTCTGAGTCATTTACTAAAATTAAACAAGACCCAGATGAAGCCTTCACTGATTTTTTGCAAAGACTGACTTAAGCTGTAAATAGAATGATATCAGATTTAGAAGTCAGAAACATATTGATTGAAACTTTGACTTTTGACTTCAGAATGCAAAAGGCTGATTAGACCTTTAAAGGCAAGACCAGCACCAATAGAGGAATGGATTAGAGATATCACCAATATTCAAACTCAAATTTATGAAGCTAATCAGATAAAGTAATTTCTAAGTCTCAGGAAAAATCAAAATGGCAGATGTTTTAAATGTGGTAAACAAGGTCATTTAAAAATGAATTGTAGGCAAGAAGTTCTTAGAAACAATGTTATTTGTTCATTTGTTTGTTATTTGTTTTTGTTTTGTTTCTAGAAATAATTCAAAAAGAAGGCCTCAGCCATCTGGAGTATGCAGAAGATGTGGCAAAGGCCAGAGTTGGACTAAGGAATGCAGATCAACAAGGGATAGGCTGAACTCTGCCAGGATAAGGTGGAGAGGTTCTTTATCATTCCTGTTTGGAAGAAAAATCTGTCAAGAATTTTGGGCTAGTATGCCAAAGAAATGGTTGCTCCAAAGTTGCAGAGAAATCTTGGGTGATTGTCCAGGCAGCCAGCAGTCTCTGCTGTTTCTACAGTTTTAGAAGCTGCTCTCTCTGCACTTCATGTTTATCCTTCTCAGGTCTCTCATAGGGTAAAAGACTAGATAGTTATAGCTTAAAATTAAGGTCAGTTGTTTGGTATTTAAGAATATGTTTAGGTCTAAAAAGGCTTTTTTGTGATTGGTCATGCAAGTCATGATAGAAATTGAGTCAGTTACAGAATATTGAACAGACGAAGATGAAGTTAACCCTACAACAAGAGGCAGAGCAAGAAACCAGCTGGAAGGAATAAACCGAAAGGAGGGGTAATTGAGTTGAAGGGTGGAGAAGGAGAAGGGCCTTTAGCTTTATTCTCGGACATGAGCTGAGTAGGAAGGTAACCTGGGTGTTTTCTCTGCCTCTCTGAGCTGGCAAGTTTTCACCCCAGCATCTGGTTCCTGAGCCTTTATTGGTGAAATTGAACTGTCGAGTTTCTAGTTTTTTAAAATAAGGAAAAGATCATCCTGAGAGAGCTATCCCAGAAGCAGAAAGATGCACACGGTATATAGACATATAATATATGCACACTCATATAGACATATAATATAGGATAAACCTACTAAAATCTGTACACCTAAAGAAACTAATCAAGCGGGAGAACTCTTGCTAAAATGCTCAATCCCTATCAAGAAAGGCAAAGAGGCTGGACAACAGAAGAAGGAGAAAAGAGGGAACAAGTCAGGAGCCTGACACAGAGGACCTCTGAAAGGTCTGCCCTGCAGACTATCAATGCAGATGCTGAGACTTATGACCATCCTTTGGGCAGAGTGCAGGGAATCTTAAGAAAGAAGTGAGAAACAGTAAGATCTGGAGAGGACAGGAACTCCACATGGAGAGCAACAGAACCAAAAAATCTGAGCACAGGGGTCTTTCCTGAGACTGATACTCCACCCAAGGACCATGCATGGAGATAACCTAAGACCCCTGCACAGATGTAGCCCATGGCAGTTCAGTTTCCAAGTGGGTTCCATTGTAATAGGAACAGGGACTGTCTCTGACATAAACTGATTGGCCTGCTCTTAATTATCTCTCCCTGGGAGAGCAGCATTATCAGGCCACAGAAGAAGACACTGCAGCCACTCCTGATGAGACCTAATTGACTAGGATCAGAAAGAAGGAAAAGAAGACCTTCCCTATCAGTGTACTTGGGGAGGGGCATGCATGCAGAGGGTGGAGGAAGGGAGGGATTGGGAAGGAAGGAGGGAGGGAACCACAGGGGGGATACAATGTGAATAAAGTGTAATTAATAAAGAATTAAAGAAAAACAGGTGAATTCAAAAGAAGGCTGTGTTTCAGTTTTTTTTGTTTGTTTGTTTGTTTTGTTTTTGTTTTTTAGCTCCCCTGCTCATCCTGAGTTTCTTGTCATGAATAGATGTCCATTTGTCCCCCACAGCCCCAATACACTCAAGAGGGTAGGGGATAAAGACAGAACCCACAGAGCAAAGAACAGCTTTTCTTAAAGGGCCAGTTTCTATTTCGCTGATTAGCGAAATTTCCACTGCTCCCCTTCACACACACACACACACACACACACACACACACACACACACACACATTTATATGCGTATCCTCACATATACAAAAATATCCATATTACATATATTCATGGATGCATGGATACAGGCATATATATATATATATATATATATATATGCTTCATGCACACAGTATTTTTAATGAACTAAAACAAGCACTAAATAAAATTAAAAGAACAAAATATGCTTGAGTTACTTAACGATGTTTAACAAGTTAATTAGAAATACAAAGATCATAACAGCAGTAATTACTTGTTATCTTCTTTTTTTTTTTTTTTTGGTTTAAGAGCCAGAAGCTGTATGTTCTGCATTGGGGGCTCAGGAAGCTGTAAGCATCAGTCACATGAATTCACATTGGGAATAGAAGAGACTCTGCTTCTTCATGGGGCTGTGCACAGGACATGTCAGTGTTTCAGTACATGATTCTATCCATAGGTGGATTTGACCATGTTCACACTGTGACATTTGTCTTACCCCAGAGTCAGTATCTAAGAATCCATCATGAAAGTTGCAATGCGTGTTATGACCATCACTGAAAATCAGACCCACCCACCACAATAACCATTGATTCAACATAAATTAAAACCAGACAAAAAAGATTACTTGAGACCAAAACAGAACATTTTAAAAGTCCTAGTTGAAATTCCTATGCAAATATCTCCACACAAAGCCATCTCAGAAAGTTTAGTCACTTAAGCATGTTGTAATTCATAATTTGCCTGTACTGTGTGACCTTTTCTTTCCTTAAGATACATGAACAAATATCTATTCATTCTAGATGGGTCACTAATGACAGACTGAAGAAATGATTTCTTCTAAGTCTAGCTAGCAACAAAGAATTTTAATGTAGTTATTTATAGGAGCACAGGTGTAGAGTTACTTATAGACCCACACATACTGTATCCTTACTTGGTAGTTTAGCTGCCTGAAGAGGCTCCACCCCAGAACATCTGTTTACTGTTTATATAAACTTAGGTGAGGGTCTTATGACTCTTGTAAGTTTCAGGAGCTTCCTCAAACTTCTAAATTTCCTTTAATTCCTGAGCCTTAAACAATTTGCTTACTTCGTCAATCTTAAAAACCCTGCTCCCTCTCTCTAGGAAAGGATGTTTCAATTCAAAGGAGGTAGCTGAATAAAAACCTAGATTACAGGTATTTTGTATGTTTAATTAAATTTCAGAAGATTGATATCTCCTTTCCAGGTTTTACTATCTCCCCCTTCTGAGCTCCACAAGGAGAGCAATAGAACCAAAAAAATCTGGGCACATGGGTCTTTTCTGAGACTGATACTCCAACCAAGGACCATACCTGGAGATATCCTAGAATCCCTCCACATATGTAGCCTATGGCAGCTCAGTATCCAAGTGCGTGCCCTAGTAAGGGGAAGAGGGACTGTCTCTGACATAAACTCAGTGGCTGCCTCTTTGATCACCTCTCCCTGAGGTGCAGCATCCTTGCCAGGCCACAGAGGAAGACAATGCAGCCAGTCCTGATGAGACCTGATAAGCTAGGGTCAGATGGAAGGGGAGGAGGACCTCCCCTATCAGTAGACTTGGAGAGGGGTATGGGAGGAGATGAGGAAAGAAAGGTGGGATGGGGAGGGAATGAGGGAGAGGACTACAGCTGGGATACAAAAATAAATAAACTGTAATTAATATATAACAGTAAAAATTTAATAAAAATATTGTTATGTATTACAGTATACAGTATAGCATTTCTGATAATAATTTTCTAAAAAACCTTGTTTGAACTTTTGGCACCTCAAAAATATGATTCAGAATATGTATCCAGTTGCCGAGTCTGTAACATTAACATGCTGTTTAGTGGTGCCCTGACATGAAGCTTGAGGTAGCCCTTCTTACACATCATCTGGTATCCATCCACACATGATTTTCTTTAGGAATTCCCAAATATAATGGTGTTAAATCAAGAGGAATTCAGATAAAATAAGATCTGCTAATTTCGTCTTTAGAATGTAACCACTGAAGTCAAAATGTTCCGTATACTCATTAAAAAGTATATCAAGAAAAAGATAAAAACACATCTTCAGAATTAGTAACCTTTTGAACCTCCAACACAATCTCCACACTAGGTGAATTTAAATTCTGCTAAGGTAATCTGCCTGTGAGTTGTCTTATTGCTCCCATTATATAGATTAGTAAGCGACTTCAGTTAATGCTGTCTGGTTGAAAGAAACACACAAACAAGAACTATTTTACTATATGCAATTGTTTCTTTAATTTGTTCTTTCATGCCCTTTCTGTCAGGGTAATTTTCCAAAGCAGTTAACAGATTCTCTGTTTATCAGATATTTTGGTTTAGCGAGCACTTTGTTCATATGCATTTACCAAAGAACGAGCTACTCCACAGAAAAGAATTTTCCAGATGACTGAAATAAGAAGTGCCCAAAATTGGGTTTAAGAGTTTTGGATATAACTTTCTAATGCACATTTCACATCTTTCTGACTCTTGAATGAATCCACGAGACCGACCTTAGATAATCTGATCTTGATAGGGCAGAGACCACAAGCATCTCTTTTTTGCTTTGGACGTTCATGCATGGATAGCTTTGAGTAGCTAATCTAGACAGATTTGTAAATCTAATACCCGGAGCCTCTGTATTATATTTTTAAAAATTCTATATCAAATAGAAGTGGGAAGCAGATGTTTGCCTTTTCTTTCTTTTTTGCCATTACTTTTCAAATTCACTTAGCTATAAGCTTCCCTGTGTTCCTCAAGTCTCCAGTACATGGTGTTTTAGAATGTGTAACACAAAGGCAGCTCTGGGCTAGTGCTGTGTCTTAAGTAAGTAACTGTAAGTACTAATGGTGTGGGCTTGTGCTGGCAAGTGAACTGATTATACATCTTTTTCACTCCTCAAAATCCATTTGTATTTTTCTATTTTGACCTGTAGGGTTTTTAAATGTGATTGCGGTTTAAGCAACCACTTACTAATTTGGCTTATCATAGAGCAGAAAATATCACTGTTAGGGATCTCAGTATTGCCTATAAGACTTGAGTAGAAATTTTTCTCTGCCCTTATGGCAATGCTTGGTTTGTCTTTTGAGAAAAGAAAAGGAAAATTCAATTTATTGATTGTTTGCCATGTGCTTGCATGCTCAAAAATATGATGTGAATTAATGAACATTTGCCCCTTGCATGAGAATCAATGAAAAGTTTCCAAAGACTCAGAGCACAGATGGGACCAAAGCTTTAACTGATTTCAAGACCTGTCATCATATAAATCTTCTGTCATCCCTGCATCAAAGTGATGAATTAGGAGCCAGGGTGATGACTCAGTAGGTAAAGTGCTTGTCTCACATGCGTGAGGACCAACATTCAATCCCCAGTACCCACATACCATGTTAGACATGCTAGCGCATTTATGCAGTTCCTACCCTGAGAAGGTGGAGTTGGTTGGATGTCTGGGGCTCATTGGCTGGCTAGCCTAGCCAGATTCTCAAGTGCCAGGTTCCATAAGTAGACCTTGTCTCACAATAAGTAAATGACTGAAGTGGACTGTGAGGGGAGCCTCCTGAGGCTAACTCACCTGAGGGTGATTTCTGACTACCGCAAGCATTGTGCACATGGATCTGTGCACAAATATGCAACTCACATATCAAAACAGAAGAGGAAGTAGACATATCTAACGGAAATAAAAGGTGTTAAAGAATCTGGATGCTAAGTTGCTTCAATTCCATGGTTCATTAGTGCAGTAGTAAGTATAAATCACTGAACATGCTTGTTCCCCTGACTTCTTACCGACCTGCTAGCATGTTTGCCATGCACAATGGACTGTTTGCCTCTGGAGCTATAAGGAAAATAAAGCTTTTCTCACTTAAAAAGGTTTTTGCAAGGGTGTTTTATCAAAACAACTAAGACTTGATGTAACCACCTGGTGTATTAAGTTCTGGGAACATATGAACAGATATTTTTTAAAGAATGTTCTAGAAGGAAAGAGTCTAAACTGCAATTTTTGTACTTTTTTGTTTAAAACTGTATTAAGTCTAATATGATGTTATCTTACATGTAAATTGTATTGCTAATACATATAATGAAAATTTGCATAAAAACAAGACAAAATTTGTTATTACCTCAAAAGCATGTCAGTAAGCTGGCATTTTTTGTAGAAGAAAAGTAAATTCAGTGAATGTACTTGTTCACAGGATAATGCTAGTATTTCCCAAATTTAAACTTAAAAATTATATCATAAGATATAAAGTTTTAATCATAAGAATGACATTGATGTGACTGGCTCTTTGGCCTCCCCACCCCCCAAGGGAGGAGCAGTCCTGTTAGGCCACAGAGGAGAGCTTTGCAGCCAGTCCTGAAGATACCTGATAAAACAGGATCAGATGAATGGGGAGGAGGTCCCCCCTATCAGTGGACTTGGCAAGGGGCACGGTGGAGATGAGGGAGGTAGGGAGGGACTGGGAGGGAATGATGGATCGGGACACGGCTGGGATACAGAGTTAATAAAATGTAACTGATAAGAAAAAAAATAAAATTAAAAAAATGACATTAATGTGTGATGATGTGACCTTTAATTATGAATATTCAGTGGGGGTGGTTCCAAGATGCAGGTGCCCAGTGTACACAGTATCTGAGGAACAGAGGATCACAGACTTTGAATCAGGTGAGCACTCCAGCAGCTGCATTCAGAGCATAGCACTTGGGGAGTCCCAGGACTAGATGAAGCATCCTGTGAGGTGCGGCTCATAGGATACAGGCCCTGTGGCCATCTCCTGGTCCGCGAATCTCAAACTGTGAACCCCAGGATTTCTGCACACTGCAGCTAGTGTGAAGCCACATGTCCAGGGACCCTCGGCTCCAGCGGTCAGATCTAGGATCCCTCCCATTCCCTAGAGGGCAGCTTCAACTTTTCTGGGACATTTGGGGCCAGTCAGATCCAGGCCTGTGTGGCAGTTTCCCTGGTCTGAGAGTCCCATATTTTGGGCCCTCAGCTCTCCTCACATACATGAGCAAGTAGGGAGCTCCAGGCACAGGGACCCTCCTTTAAAGCAGACAGATATCATCAGACCCATCTCAACTCCCTTGGGGCAGCATTGGGAGTTCTGGGGCAGCATTCCCGTCATCCAAGCCACAGTTCTGCTGGTCACTCAGTGGAGACCAGGCAAACAGTGGAAGTGTCATCATGCCCAGCTGTAAATATAATCTTAAAGAGAGCAGAACTTAATAACCAGGCGAAGAAGAGTGAGGTGAGGAGAAGTCTACAGCTGGGATATAAAGTGAATAAACTGTAATAAATACTCCAACGAAGGACTATTCATGGAGATAACCTAGAACCCCTGCACAGATGAAGCACAAGACACTTCAGTGTCCAAGTGGTTACCTAGTAATGGGAAGAGGGACTGCCTCTGACATAATCTGATTGGCCTGTTCTCTGATCACCTCCCCCTGAGGGGGAGCAGCCTTACCAGGCCACAGAAGATGACAATGCAGCCACTCCTGATGTGATCTGATAGACTAAGATCAGAAGGAAGGAGAAGAGGACCTCCCCTCTCAGTGGACTTGGGGAGGGGCATGCGTGAAGAAGGGGGAGGGAGGGTGGGATCAGGAAGGGAGGAGGAAGGGGCTTATGGGGGATACAAAGTGAATAAAGTGCAACTAATAAAAATAAAAAATAAAAATAAATAAATAAATTAAAAGAAAAAGATGTCATATCAATTTTCTAAGGTAGCTATTAAAGTAACATACAATAATTACATTTTACAGCAAGTCTCATGGTTTTGAATGATTCATCTTCCATCCCTTTAACATTTTCTTTTGCTCTTATTTTCAGGGCATGTGTCTTTATTCTCTCAACTTTCCAAGTCTGTTGTTTTCATTTATCTGCCATATTTTTACCTTCTTTATCCACCACTAAACCTGTTTTACATTTGTTAATTTTTATTACATCACAGTTTATTTTTCAAGGATACCATGTGTTTTCTTATAATTTAGAAGATTAATTGTATAATTTTAAAGCTATTCATGCTGAGACACCATTTTTTTCATAATGGTGAATATAGTCAGAACATATATATATATATATATATATGCACACATATGTGTATACATATGTTCAAATATAAATAACTATAATGTGATTAATATTATTGCCTGTTTAGGGTTGTCCTGCTATAGTGGGCTTGTCAGAATTATTGTAGGAGCCATTCATAGCTTTCTGTGACGCGTACAGTGCCCCTGCTATCTAAGCTTTCATAGCTCTCTTTACAGGTAGATGAAGTGAAAACCTGACGCTCCACATTTCCTAGCTAAGGGAAAGCTTCTGCACACATCACATGCATACTTAATCCATTCTGATGACACATTGGTCCCTACCCTCAGCAATTCATGGACATACACTGTGGAACCCTAGAGAAGCATTTCTTATTGTCTGGTCATGTGATTTATCAGACACAACATTTAATTTTCCCTATACAAATTGTTCTACTGTTTCTGAGTCTAGGTCTACCATCACTATTTCTTTTGTTTTTCATTCTGTAGATTTTAAATTTTAGTAGTTTTAATTACATGTTTATTAGGCGAGTGCACATGAGTGCAGATGCCAAAAGGATCATATCTCCTGGAGTTGGAGTTACAGACAATTGTGAGACACCAAGTGGGTGCTGGAACCATGCTGAGTCTCTCTGGAAGAACAGCATGTACTTGTAATTACTGAGCCATCTCTCTAGTCCTTTTGTTGTTTCTTTGTGGTGGTTTTGTTTTGATTTTGTTATTGTTGTTGTTGTTGTTTTTGGTGTGGGAGGTTCTATATTCACCATTTCTTTAATGAAATATTTGTTCATTCTTCATTTAACTTAATAAACTCCTAAAACCCTTTTAATGTTTAAATACATTCCAATGATAGCCATGTCATCCTGTCCGTGTCCAATAATTTCTTATCTGATGATTTCTATGTTTGGGTCAATTTTTGATATCTAGGACTGACACCTTGTGGTTAGCTCTTTGATTAGCTTTTATCTTTATCAGTCAATTTCCTGTTTCAAGGGTCTGTTTTTATCGTTTTTAAATTTAATTTTATTTGTATATTTATTTTTTATAATTTATTTACTTTGTATCCCAGTTGCAGCTCTCTCAATCCTCTCCTCCCAGTCCCACCCACCCTCTTTCTTCCTCCCTATGCCCCTTCCCTAGTCTACTTATAGGTGTGTACCTACTTCCCTTCTATCTGACCCTACCCTATCAGATGTTATCAAGGCTGGCTGCATCATCTTCCTCTGTGGCCTGGCAAGGATGTACTCCTCCAGGGGGAGGTGATCAAAGAGGCAGCCACTGTCAGAGACGGTCCCTGTACCCCTATTAGGGAACCCATTTGTGAACTAAGCATCCAACAGGCTTCCTTTGAATAGGGGCTCTTAGTTTGAGTATAGGTCCTTAGTTTGAGTATCAGTCTCTGCAGGTTCCCTCTGGGCCCTGGTATTTTGGCTCTGTTGTTCTCCTGTGGAGTTCCTGTCCCCTTCAGGTCTTTCTATCTCCCTCTTCTTCTGTAAGGATTCCAGCACTCTGCCCAAATTTTGGCTATGAGTCTCAGTACCTCCTTTGATACCCTGGTGGGTAGATTCTTTCAGAAGTCCTCTGTGTGACCCGTCCCATGGGCTAGTTGAACATGGTCCTCCGGAAAGAGGGAGTGGAAATTGGGGGACAGAGACGCGAAGAATGGAGACAAGACAGATTCCTGATCAAGTCTCAGTTTACTGAACGTGCAAGCAACACTTATAAAGCAAAGGGTACAAGCAAATTTTTTTCACAGTAAAAACACATCTGTGCCACCTGGCATGGCATGCAGGAATTCACTCAAGGTTACACAAAATTTGCTGTCTGGTTCCCAGGGTTGCAGGGAGCTATCTACTTCTCAGGCTCAGAGCACCCCGTCTGCAGAGACCGAGACCGCCAAGGACAGTCCCTGAGAAATGGAACTATGGATAAGACCAGCATCTGCCAAGGCCAGGAGGCAGAATTTCAATTACCAGACTCCTTCATCTGTGGAAGTCTCCAGTCTTGTTCCTTGTCTTCTACTTCTGATGTCTACCCTGTTTGACCTTCTGAGTGAAGATTAAGCATCTTCCCTAGGGTCCTCCTTGTTGTTTAGCTTATTTAGGACTATAGATTTTAGTATGATTATCCTATATTATCTGTTTAATATACACTTTAAAATGAGTATATACCATATGTGTCATTCTGCTTCTGAATTACCTCACTCAGGATGATCTTTTCTAGTTCCCACCATTTGCCTGCAAATTTCACGATTTCTTTGTTTTTAATAGCTGAGTAGTATTCCATTATGTAAATGTACCACACTTTCTGCATCCATTCCTCTGTTGAGGGACATCTAGGTTGTTTCCAGATTCTGGCTATTACAAATAAAGCTGCTATGAACATAGCTGAGCAAATGTCTGTATTGATTGGTGAGGCATCTTTTGAGTGTATGATATAGGAGCAGTATAGGTGGATCTTGAGGTAGCATTATTCCTAATTTTCTGAGAAAGAGCTGGATTGATTTTCAAAGTGGTTGTGTAAGTTTACATTCTCCCCAGCAATGGAAGATGGTTCCCTTTCTCCACATTCTCGGATTTGTGTTGTATGAGCTCCTCTCTGAGAAGGAAGGCTCACCACATATTCATCCTCTCAGCTGTGTGGACTCTGCTCAGTTTTCAATCACAGTATGCATTGGAGGTGGTAAGAATGTCTAATAATTCTTGTTAGAACCCAGGTTGTCCTATGGAATCTTTTGCTCTCAAAATTTCTGTGAAGGGCTTACAGGCCACATCTATATGCAGATCAAAATGCCTCTCACTCTCACTGGAGCCAGTTCCTTTCTTCCCACTTACTGTGAATAAGAGCCATCAGAAATCTAAGTCTTCAGTAGAGAAGAGCTATCGTCAGGAAAGTTGACAACTGTCATCACATCACATGCTAACTAAAGACATTGTTTTTGCTGATGCCACTTTCCAGGAATACACCTGGGACTTCTCAAATACCTGTCTCGTTCAGAAGGAAAGGAAAGGTGTGTCTCTGAACCTCATTAGATGTGTTAGGTGACCTTGGTTCCATTCCCTATGGTGCCAAAAAAAAATAAAACTTTGTGTTCCATGATCTCTCACATTGGAGATTTTAGGGTACAAAGCTTATTCTCTCTGTGATGTGGAAGCTTTCAGGTCTGTATGGTGGTGCTACTTGTTAGTATAATAAAATGCTTGCCAAAAAGATGATCCAGCTCTGTCTCTCTACCAAACCCCATTCCTCCCCAAACCTACCATCCTGTGCTGGCCCTACTCTGTGTGGTTGGTGGGGTGAGGGACTGGGGAGTGTGTGCTCCAAGCCTGTTACTCCTGCTCATGTGTGCTTGAGCTCTGTGTGGGGTAGCCACAGAGCTGATCTATACTTTCCTGAGACCTACACACAATGTCCCTGCACACCGTGAAAATAGCTTCAGGAAACCTTGAAGGGAACTCACTCATATTGTACTGCAATATTGAAGGCAAGAGTTATGTAGATCCACAAGCCTACTCTCTGCCGGTTTCCAACAATTCTGACATAACAATTTTAAAGAATTTTCTGTAGCTCTTGTCTCTTAGTTGGCTTTCAGGTACACGTTTTTGCGCTGTAATTTAACAAATCTATACTGTTTCACAAAAATGTCATTGTTACTAAGTGTGGGCCTACGAAGGTAATTTCTGGTAATTTAACGCATTATCAAAGGTTTAAATCAGTAAAATATTATACCAATTTGTAACATTTATAATAATGAATACTAACTACAACACTGGGTTATATTTTATATCAGACTGCATTGCTTTATATTTCTCTTGTGTTGTAACTGTCAGAGATAAATCTCAGGTGAGCTTTGAATTGTATAAACGAACCCCGTTACCCCACCAAGGCTGCTTCTCATACGGCTCTCTCTGCAGCACTCTTTCCCGACATATTAGTCCTCAAGGACTCCTGCGAATAGTGGAGTCAGTGACCAGCTGCAGGTTTAATCCCTTCAGATGAACCATTCCTGTCAGCAGTAAAGTGGCTGTTCTGCCTTTATTACTGAAGACTTAGTCCTTCTGGTTTCAGAGTCCATGCTCTGAGACACCCCAGGGAGACTCACCCCTGCTAGGAGTAGCTCTGGCAGCTTCTTCGGCAATGGCTGAGACAAAATATTGAAAGATAAATGAGGTCAGGAGCTGCTTCACTGAACAGATCCAACCTGATCTGAAACAAAATAGAATGAGGCTAGAGGGTGCCCGTGCTTGGCTGCGACTGGCTGCAACTGGCTGCCAGGTATTAGAAGCTGTAATCTACTCCTAAATAGCAGTGATCAGTCCAGTCTTTGTGTGGGCTGGAGGTTGATGGCTGATGTCTTTCTCAAGTTTTCTACCTCACTGGTTGAAACAGAGACTCTTACAGAATGTATAGCTCACTGATTGGCTATTAAGCTCCTGAAACTTTTCTATCTGTGTCAGCCTAGAGCTGGGATCATACATTTGCCCCAGCACACTCAAAATTTTTATATGCGTTCCAGGACTCAAATCCAAGTGCTCGTGCTTGTGTTAACTTGCATGAGACCAACACAGAAAGGAGATGAACCCAGAGTACGAAATCAAAGGCGAAAGCAAATCAAAGATGAGAACATTAATATTGTCAAATTTAGTATTTGCCCATATGCTTAATTGGTTTAGAAATAACATATAAAAAAATGAAAGAAGGTGAAGAAATTACCCAAGCAGCACTGCTAAAATGAGCTGGTTGGTTGAAGGGATTGGAGAGATGACTTATTGGTTAAGAGCATGTGCCTTTCTTATACAAAAACTAGATTCAGTTCCCAGAGTTCACTTTCAGTGGTTCACAATATCTTGTAATTCCAGCTCCAAGGAATTGATTGTCTTATTCTGGAGTCTGAAGGGACCTACATTCTTATGCACATACCTCCACACAGATACACAAATACACACATAATTAGAAAAAATAAAAATCAATATTTTAATGAACTATTTGTGTTGTGCTCTTTCAAACTAAGAAACCTGATGTTTGTTTTGTAATCATACTGGACCTTATCTTTGTACCATTTTCAGCACTATCCATGATGTTCAATAATTGAGTGCTTTTTAATTTTTTAACAAAATTTAATTATTATTATTTATTACAGTTTATTCACTTTGTATCCTGGCTGTGTCCCCCTCCCTCATCTTCTCCCAATGCTGCCCTCCTTCCTTCTTTTCTCCCTATGCCACTTCCCTAGTCCACTGATAGAGGAGGTCCTCCTCCCCTTCTATCTGACCCTAGCCTATCAGGTCTCATCAGGACTGTCTGCATTGTCTTCCTCTGTGGCCTGGCAAGGCTGCACCCATCAGGGGTAGGTGATCAGAGAGCCTGCCAATGAGTTCATATCAGAGACAGTTCCTGTTCCCATTACTAGGGAACCCATCTGGAGACTGAGTATATGAGCTGCATCTGAGCAGTTCCTCTTATGCATGGTCCTTGGTAGGGTATCATTCTCTTCAGGGGCCCCAAGGCACATTTTTTGTTGTTGTTGTTGTTGTTTGTTTTTTTATTGTTGTTTTCTTTTTTTGGCTCAGTTTTTTTTGTTGGTTTTTGTTTTGTTGTTGTTATTGTTGTTGTTGTTGTTGTTTTTGGGGGGACTCTGTTGGTCTCCTTTTGGAGCTCCTGTCCCTTCCATGTCTTTTTATCTCCCCCTCCTTTCATAAATTTTCCTGCACTCTGCCCAAAGTTTGGCAATGAATCTCAGCCTCTGTCAATACCTCAATCAGTAGAGACTTTCAGAGGCCTTCTGGGGTATGCTCCTATCCTGTTCCCTGTCTTTTCCCACTTTCTATCACATTTGCCCTTCTGAATGAGGATTGAGCATCTTTCCTAGGGTCTTCTTTGTTGTTTAACTTCTTTAGAAGTATAGATTTTAGTATGTTTATCCTATATGCTCTTGACCTGAATCTTCTGATATGTATAAAAAAGGAAAAAGGCAGAATGATAATTTGCCTAACCAACAGCCTGGAAACCTGGCCTGGACCAGACATTTTGGGCTAGGAAAACAATGATGTGTTTTATATTCCCGTTTATAAGCCATGTCCTGCTCTCATCTTAGATTCACGCAAAGCTGTTTCTGGCTTTCTTATGCATCTTCTCAGCTAATGAGCATTCATCCATTGCATTGCGGAGAAGAGGTGGCACTGCGCAGTTTCTCTCTACATAAATTGAAGCAGATTTTGAGGCAATATCATTTTTTCCATGTTCACTTATTCACTGTGATAGTAGCTAATGAGATACCACTCCACAGGGACTTCTTAGCACCATCTGAAAAGGCACTTTCTATTTTAAATTAAAATTAATACAAGCCCACATGTGTGTTCAGGTACTCATGCACATGTGTGCCTATGCATGTGGAGACTAGCATTGGTACCTGTTATCTCCCTTGATCACTATCTACCTTATAATGCAGAGCCTGCTTGCTTAGAGGATCCCTAACTCTACCACCCCTCGATTGCACATAGACCATCAAGTCCACTAGGTATTTATCAGTTTGGGGAATTTAAACTTGGGACTTTAGGTTTGAATGGGAAATAGCTTATTGCTGAGCTCTGTATTTTACTTTTTTAAAAAAAAGTTACAGTTTCCAAGGCTGCACAGTAAAACATTTGCAGGGGCTGTTGAATGTTTCAAGACTTTAATTTTGGAGATTATCATTTCTTTTATTACTGTAGTGTTTAATGGGAGAGAGAGAGAGAGAGAGAGAAGGAAAGACAGAGAGATGCCTTTACATACTTTTACATCTCAATGGAAAGTCTGCCTTGTGAAACAGAAATAAACACCTTCTTTAAAACGTATTCCTAAGGATAATTTTAACTGATGGAGAGGAACAGGTGTATCTTAAATATAGCCAATGTTCATGTCCTCATCCATATCCAATGATAGTACTTAAGGGAAAGCTGGGAATCATCTCTTGAAATTGTTGCCTCGTGTGCCGTGGAGATTAGATACCGTGATGGAGGAGGTCACAGAAGGCTCAAGCAGCAGAGGGTCTCAATTCTGTGAGAAGAGCTACCAGAGCAAGTGACCAACGCCAGGACCCTTCCACAGTGCAGGGCTTTCAGTGGCTTTTTGTATTGGGATGTGTGCATGTGTGCCTGTGTGTGTGTGTGTGTGTGTGTGTGTGTGTGTGTGTGTGTGTTTATTTGTTGGTCTGGTTTCATAAAAGATTGTTTCTCTTGATCACTTCATCTTGAGGATAGAAGTAGCCAGGTAATAATCTGACATCTAACTTTCCTATAAGTGTTACTCAGTCTTTCATGTTTGCTTACATTTTCATATATACCCAAAAGTTTATATATTCAGCCTCAAGAAAAGCTAGGTAGACAGCTTGACTTATATGTACAAAACTCTGGGTTCCATTCCCAAAACTGTACAAACATTGACTTCTTTTTATCTTTTTTTCCAGTTAGAATGGTTTTTTTATTATGAATGTATTATACCATTTTATTTTTAAATTCACTTTACATTTTTGTTACAGCCCTATCTCTTTTCCCCTCCCAGGCTTGCCCGCCCCCCTCTGCCATATTCTAAGACTTCCTTAATTGGTTTTTACCACTGTGCCTCATAGTTTCTACCACATTAACAAATTCTACTGTAATTGCCTGCGCACATAATATTGCATAATTTGTTATGTACAAAAGTAGAGATAGTACCTTTCTTTATTTTTGACCATCCAGCTTCTAATGTGTTGCCTAGCAGTCAAGTGCTTACTAAAAAGTATGCTGCATTAATGAAAGATCAAATGAGTCAATATATTAAAGAAGTGTTTTGTTGAAAACCTTATTACTAACAATTTCTATGTAGCTTCTGGGGAAAGTAAACTGACAATGCAATTATGATTTAATAAAATATATTCCTAAAATGCTGAAATGAATGTAGTGTCCTGAGAACAAAATGGATTAGGGATGATTTTACTCAATAGCAAACAATGCTTTGATAATGCATTCATCAATCTTCCTAAATGTAAGATAAATATTATAAGAAATATTATAGCAGATATCTGTAATCCTCCTGATTATTTTGTATATCTTGTATATCTTGATTATTTTGTATATTTTGTATATCTTGTTTGTATTAATTCAGACAGAAAAGAATATACAATGCTTTAAATCATACCACCTCACCAAAGATACTAAAAGAGACTAAATTCTAAAGGTAGTAAACATGTAGTTAATCTGAAAAAGAGTCTTTTCTTTGCTCACTTATTAAAGTCAGAGTCTCAACTCATCACAGATTACCTTCAGAGCTCTAAAACCAATGGCAAGAGTCTCTGCACTGGACAAAAGAGGCAAGAGAGGCAGAGAGGAATTCCATATGAACACAGGAGAAGAATTTGGCTTATGGTCTGTAAAGAAGGGGCATAGATGATAATGTCTAGGCTACCCTGGAACATCCTGTAATTCCCAGTCTATTGTTGATGGTGATAATTTTTTTTTTTAAAATACAGCCTGGATCACTTTAAGGTAACTTGGCTGCTGTTCTCTATGTATTTCAGACAATGGCTTTGTCCTCGTCTTTTACTCTATTATATGGCTGAGGTATTAGATTCCATTCTAGATCACCACTTTTAATTTGTACTAGTATATCTGCATTCTATAGAACAGGCAGAATGCAAATCTTAAATTGAGGGTATTTTGATTTTCCTAATCCTGGGCCAAGACAATTTGTAAAAATCATAGTTTGGTTTAGCAGAATACTGCTTCTTGGAGCAAAGTAAAATCAATTTCCTTTAATGAATATTTCTTATGGATCAAATGTTCTCCTGAAGTTCACAGTACTGTGATAGAGCCTTTTCCGTAGGGACTCTTTCTCTCCATCACTGGTAAAATGTTATTATGCGCAGCACCATAAGTAAGAGATAGATTACAAATTACAGATTACATCAATGTCCATAAATATGTCTATATGCATATTGGCATTTGTCATTAAAATGACTTTTAAAACCTTTACCTTCTAGAAGTATAAATTTGCCACCATTTACAAAATGATTTCAAATTCATGTCTCCTGTTAGTTATATGTCTGCAAAGATTTACAGGTAATTACTTATTTATGTACCCCTTTGTTTATATATCTGTGGAAATGTGTACATGTAATTCCATGTTTATTTTCCCATGTGATTACATGTCTGCAGAAATAATTACAAGTAATGGCATATTGTAGCATTGATCTTGAGGACCTAATCGGGAAAAATAGAATTGAGACAATAAACCAATAGTGAAGTGAACTTAAACTCACATAAAAGTCTATAGAATTGTATGCATGCACATGTATGCATGTTTGTGTGTTCTTGTAGGATATGTGTGAATATGTATCTAGAAATTACAAATATGTAACATATAATTATATTGGTTCGATTCCTTTAGAGAACAGTAATAAATACACCCTCCCTGATTCTTGTTACTCCTCTTTCTTTCCCAAGACAATTTCACTTCTATTTTTATATCATATGTACAAACATATGATATAAATGATTTTATAGATTTATATAAAGTCTAAGAATGACAAATTTAGAAGAAACATGATACTTGTTTTTCTGAGACTGGCTTAATATATTCAATATGATTGTCCTTCATTGTCCTTGAATCCATTTTCTAGCAAGAGCCAATTATACAGTCCCATATTTATTAAAAATTAATGCAAATTTATTAGATATTTACAGAATTATGTTGGGTTAATGCTGCCTTGTCAAACTAGCACATTATGCCCATACCACGAATTCTTGACACGTTTGTATTGAGCTTCATTGGAGTTTAAAACCAGCCACTATGATTTTGTGGTGATTTTGAAAATGCCATCCCTGCTGTCTTTCTGTGTGGTCAATCCCAGGTGCATTTGAATTAACCTGGAACCCGGGAATAGGTGGTGGGAAGTGACCGTGTAGGGAGTGTATGCTATTACAGGCACTCTCACCTCATACATCAGGCTCCCATACCTAGACACTAGATAAGCCAAGTGGCAATAGTTCACGATTGTTTGATCTAACGACAGAGAACAAGACATTCAACTTGGGTCACATTGGGAAGGCGATACATAATTTTCTTTGGTGCAAGAAAACTAGTGGAGAATAAACAGAAGGCAGCCGTAAAAAGGCTTTTCCACAGATGTGCTTGCATATGGTCAAACATTTAAAACACTTTAATTATTATGTAGAACAGCCAATTAATTGCACTGCAGCTAGAGGGACATCTTGGAGGCCAAACACAGACTGCAGATCATAAAATAGTTTTGCAGCCCCCTCCAGCACTTCTCCCATAACAGGATTGCCAACTGTACATTTGTAAGCCTCCAGCTCATGGGTCCACTACAAAATCAGCCTTTCTCTGCAAACTGTCTCATGGCCATAGGTCAGTTATTTGTTTATAATCTAATTTATTTTAAGCCAATTTGTCTACTGTAACTAAATACTGCTAAGATTTACTTAGAAATCTTAATAAAAAAGCTGTAAATAGCAACACATACATAGAGAGAAGAAAAAAGAAAAGGGCCCCTGGGTGTTTTAGAAGAGTCTCACAGGGATTAGTTTTAGCTGCATTATTAATTTTGTAAGAATTATGTGCAATATTTGAAAGTTTGTTGTACTCAGACTTATGTTCTATGGGTAAATAATGCTGCAGCCCCCTCCCAATCTCATTCTTTCTCTCTCATCTCTTCTCATGCCCTTCTCCCAGTCAACTGATAAGAGAGGTACACCTCACCTTTCATCTGACCCTAGCCAATCATGTCTCATCAGGACTGGCAGCATTTTCTTCCTCTGTGGGCTGATAAGGCTGTTCCCCCAACCCAGGGGGGAGGTGATCAAAGAGCCAACCACTGAATTCATGTCAGAGACAGTCCTTGTTCCCTTTACTAGGGAACCCTCTTGGATACTGAGCTGCTGTGTGCTACCTCTGTGTAGGGATTCTAGGTTATCTTCATGCATGATCTTTGTTTGGAGTATCAGTCTCAGAAAAGACCCCTTGGACCAGATTTCTTGGTTCTATTGCTCTCCTCTGGAGCTCTTGTCCCCTCCAGGTTTATCCACTCCTTCTTCCATAAGATTCCCTGCACTCTGCCCAAAGTTTAGCTATGAGCCTTAGCATCTGGTTTGATACCATACTGGGTAGGGTCTTTCAGAGGCCCTCTGTGGTAAGCTCCTGTCCTGTTCCTTGTTTCTTCCTTCTTCCGATATCCATCCCATTTCCTTTTCTGAGGGAGGACTGATCATCTTACCCAGGATCCTCCTTCTTGATTACCTTCTTTAGGTGTACAGATTTTAGTATGTTTATCTTATATTATATGTCTAATATCCACTTATAAGTGAGTATATGCCATGTGTGTCTTTCTGCTTCTGGGATACCTCACATAGGATGATCTTTTCTAGTTCCCACCATTTGCCAGCAAATATCATGATTTCCTTGTTTTTAATTGATAAGTAGTATTACATTGTGTAAATATACCACAAATTTTTTATCCATTCCTCAGAAAAATGCCAATATATCCATATGCACAAAACTAAAGTCCAAGTGAATCAAAGACCTTAACTTAAAACTAGACTCACTAACTCTGTTAGAAGAAAAGGGGGAAGAGCCTTGAATTTATTGGCATGGAAGACAACTTCCTGAACAGAACACCAACAACAAGGCTCTAAGATCAACAATTAATAAATGGGAGCTCATGAAACTGAAAAGCTTTTGTAAAGCAAAGAACACTGTCATCGGAACAAAACGGCAGCCAACAGACTGGGAAAGATCTTCAGCAACCCTATATCTGACAGAGGGCTAATACACAGAATATGTAAAGAACTTAGGAATTTAAACACCAACTGATCCAGTAATCCAATTAAAAAATGGGGTACAGAGCAAAACAGAGAATTCTCAATAGAGGAATATCAAAGTCAGAGAAACACTTAAAGAAATGCTCAACATCCTTAGTCATCAGGGAAATACAAATCAAAGCAACCCTGAGATTTCACCTTACACCCATTAGAATGGCAACCAAGGACCATGTATGAATGTAACCTAGAACCTCTGCTCAGATGTAGCCTGTGGTAGCTCAGTAACCAATTGGTTTCCCATAGTGAGGGGAACAAGGACTGTTTCTAACAGGAACTCAATGACTGGTTCTTTGGCCTCCCCACCCCCCAAGGGAGGAGCAGTCCTGTTAGGCCACAGAGGAGAGCTTTGCAGCCAGTCCTGAAGATACCTGATAAAACAGGATCAGATGAATGGGGAGGAGGTTCCCCCTATTAGTGGACTTGGCAAGGGGCACGGTGGAGATGAGGGACGGAGGGAGGGACTGGGAGGGAATGAGGGATCGGGACATGGCTGGGATACAGAGTTAATAAAATATAACTGATAAGAAAAAATTAAATTAAATTAAAAAATAAAATAAAAAAAGATCAAAAACTCAAGTGACAATTCATGCTAAAGTAGATGTGGACAAAGGAAAACCCCCCTCCATTACTGGTGGGAGTGTAAACTTGTACAACCACTTTGAAAATCAATCTGGTGCTTTCTCAGACAATTAGGAATAGCGCTTCCTCAAGATCCAGCTATACCACTCCTAGGCATATATCCAAAAGATGCTCAAGTATTCAGCAAAGACATTTGCTCAACCATGTTCATGGCAGCTTTATTTGTAATAGCCAGAATCTGTAAACAATCCAGAAATCCTTCTCCATTCTTATCCCTTCCAACACCCCAACACCAGGAAGGAGAGAAAGAAAGTTAATAGGGAAAAGCATGTGAACCTTTTACATTTAGTTCCTTGGGGCAATTCCATACTTCTTTGCCAGGACACCAGCAGTCCAGTCAAACAGCAAACAAGAAACCCAGCAATAGGGAAAGCATCAAGGTCCAACAACAGCAACAGCACGACTCAGACTCAGCAGATGCAGCAGAAGCAACAGGAAGAGTTCTCTGGAGCTTATTTTCTCCAGAAGATAAGCAAAGAGATGCAAACTGTTCCAATGCAAAGCAATCTTTTTGTGAGCAGCCATTTATACATTTTTAAACTATTATTTTAACAAACTTCCCAGCCCAATGCTATTCAGTATTAATTATATTCTTTTTATCATCAATATTTATTTTCATATAAATAAACACCTGTTTATATCTCTGATCATACTTTCAAATTTAAGGAAAATAATGGTTTAAGGATTTTCCATTGACAAAGTGAATAAACTGTAATTATTATTAAATAAATAAAGAAAAGATTTTTCCATTGAAAAAAAAATTTTTTTTTAAAATCTGACTCATCTTAATTTTTATTTAGAACTCCTGCACAGATGTTGCCCATGACAGCTCAGTATGCAAGTGGGTTCCCTAGTAAGGGAATAGGGACTGTCTCTGACATGAACTCAGTGGCTGGCTCTTTGATCATCTTCCCCTCATGAGGTATAGCCTTACCAGGCCACAGAGGAAGACAATGCAGCCAGTTGTGATGAGACCTGATAGGCTAGGGAAGGGGAGGATGACCTCCCCTATCAGTAGACTTGGAGAGGGGCATGGAAAGAGATGAGGAAGGGAGGATGGGATTGAGTGGGAATAAGGGAAGGCAACACAGCTGGGATACAATGTGAATAAAATGTAATTAAGTCTATTCTTAATCCTGTCACCTAATCTGGTTTCCTCCCAGCATACATCTCAGAGATACTTGAGCTTTATAGCTTTCCTTGCTGATTTCTCTTTTCTGATCCCTCCTGGACATATGCCCACAGATAAATCTACTGGCTGAATCCCTTACTCCTTCTTCTAACTTATCCTCCCCTGGCTGGCAGGAGGTCCACCTCTTCTCTCCTTGCTCAGCATTTATTTGTAAGGTGCTTTATTGGCACATCAGAAGACACTTGGGGAGCAGGATTTACACAAACATCACTGAGACAGGAGATTGTCATAACAAGGATTGCAGCCAGATATGTGGTGTTATAGAAATAAGCGTTTGAATCCCACAGTGTACTTATACCTACAGTCCTGTCTTAAAAAAAGATTTATAAAAAATATTATTCAAAACTATGCTTGATTAATGAGGTATTAAGTCTGCACTTCCATGTGTTTGCATACAAGAACTGCCATCCAAACTTTATAACACAAAAATAATAAACTTGGTCTTCATGCTAGAGACACTAAATTGTTTACATTTTCAAATTTGGTTTTTCTAAATATTATAATTATGCTCTATGACTTCACTCTTTAAAAAGGTACTTTAGATTAATATTGCAAAATCATTTATTTTATTATTTATTATTTATTTATTTTTAAATGTATTCACTTGTTTTTGATTGCTGAGTAGTATTCCATTGTGTAAATGTACCACAAATTCTGTATCCATTCCTCAATTGAGGGACATCTGGGTTGTTTCCAGTCTCTGGCTATTATGAAAAAAGTCGCTACAAACATGGCTGAGCAAATGTCCTTATTGTGTACTTGAACATCTTTTGGATATATGCCTAGGAATAGTATAGCTGGATCTTGAGGAAGCACTATTCCTAGTTGTCTGAGAAAGTGCCTGATTGATTTCCAAAGTGATTGTACAAGTTTACATTCCTGCCAGCAATGCAGTAAGGTTCCTCTTTCTCCACATCCTCTCCAGCATGTGGTGTCACTTAAGTTTTTGAGTGTTTGAGTTTTGAGTGTAAGGTAAGTGATTTCTTTTTAAATTTTTTTATTAATTACACTTTATTCACTTTGTATCCCTCCTGTAGCTCCCTCCCTCCTCCCCTCCCAAACCCTCCCTTCCTTCTACTTCTCCCATGCCCCTCCCCAAGTCCACTGATAGGGGAGGTGTTCATTTCCTTCCTTCTGATCCTAGTCTATTAGGTCTTATCAGAAGTGGCTGCATTATCTTCCTCTGTGGCCTGGTAAGCCTGCTCCCCCCTCAGGGAGAGGTGATCAGAGAGCAAGCCAATCAGTTCATGTCAGAGACAGTTTCTGTTCCCATTACTATGGAACCCACTTGGACACTGAACTACCATGGGCTACATCTGTGCAGGGGTTCTAGGTTATCTCCATGCATGCTATTTGGTTGGAGAAAGAGTCTCAGGGAACAACACTGTGCTCAGATTTTTTGGTTCTGTTGCTCTCCTTGTGGAGCTTCTGTCCTCTCCAGATCCTACTATTTCCCACTTCTTTCATAATATTACCTGCATTCTACCTAACAGTTGGCCATAAGTCTTAGCATCTTCTTTGATAGTCTGCTGAGCAGAGCCTTTCAGAGGCCCTCTGTGGCAGGCTCCTAACTTGTTCCCTGTTTTCTCCTTCTTCTGAAATCATGAAATTTGCAGGCAAATGGATGGAACTAGAAAAGATCATCCTGAATGAGGTATCCCAGAAGCAGAAAGACACACCTGGTATATACTCATTTATAAGTGATATTAGACATATAATATAGGATAATCATACTAAAATCTGTACACCTAAAGAAGCTAAGCAAGAAGGACGACCCTAGGTAAGATGATCAATCCTCATTCAGAAAGGCAAATGGGACAGACATCAGAAGAGGGAGAAAACAGGGAAAAGGACAAGAGCTTACCACAGAGGGCCTCTGAAAGACTCTACTCAGCAGGGTATAAACCAGATGCTGAGACTCATAGCTAAACTTTGGGCAGAGTGCAGGGTATCTTATGAAAGAAGGGGGAGATAGAAAGACCTGGAGAGGACAGGGTCTCCACAAGAAGAGCGACAGAACCAAAAAATCTGGGCACAGGGATCTTTTCTAAGACTGATACTCCAACCCAGGACCATGCATGGAGATAACCTAGAACCTCTGCACAGATGTAGGCCATGGCAGCTCAGTTTCCAAGAGGGTTCCCTAGTAAAGGGAACAGGGACAATCTCTGACATGAACTCAGGGGCTGGTTCTTTGATCATCTACACCTGAGGATGGAGCAGTCTTACCAGTCCACAGAGGAAGACAATGACGTTAGTTCCGATGAGACCTGATAGACTAGGGTCAGATGGAAGGTGAAGAGGACCTCCCCTATCATTGGACTTCGGGAGGGGCATAGGAGAAGATGAGGATGGGAGGGTAGGATTGGGAGGGAATGGGAAGGGGGCTACAGCTGAGATACAAAGTGAATAAACTGTAATTAATAAAAATTAAATTAAATTAAAAATGTATTCACTTTACCTTCTGTTTGTAGCCCCTCCCTCATCTCCTCCTGCTCACACTCTCCCTCTCTTTTTCCCCATATTCCCCTTCTTAAAGTCCACATAAAGACATTTTTTTTCATCTGGTTGAAAGCATGCCCCACTTCCAATCCCCGCATGAGACAGTTTTCTGTTGACAAGGATCACAAACCCTCACACAGGGCTGCTATCATCTGGCAAAGATCTTGCCCTCTCAGGAGGCTGTTATCTGCTATGGAAAAGGCATTTCTGCATCCCACACTTGGAACTACCACAAAAATATATCCACAAAACACAACCAGAAGTTCTACTGCTGAAGAAAACAATTTTAAAAGCCAAAGGTCAAGAAAACTTGGGTGAAACAATGTCTTCCAAATTCCACAAGACCAGTAACCCATGAATTCAAAGATACCATGTTGCCTATGGAAGATCTCCACAAGATCAAGCCAAGCAACCTTCCAGCATGGATAGATTTCCTAAGATGAGGATTTATTGGAAGTTAATGGCCACTAGGGGAAAGTTGGTGTTTTTTAGGGGTATGGTTCTTTATACGTTGCCCATGCTCTAGGTGATGGCCCCACATCTACTAGTATATGGGTCAATTTAATAGGATTCAGTAAGTTATTTTCTTTAGTGACATTCACTTTGAAGAGGGTTGTGATGGAGTGAAAATAATGGGCAGTAATTATGTTTAAAATATATACAATGAAAGGTTCTTAAATAAATAAACAAATGAACAAGTAAAAGTAACTTTGTGTCAACTTACATGTATGACACTAAAAAGTAAATAGAAGTAAATGGTGACATCTTTTGCCTCTAGCACACTAGCCCTTCAGACAAAAGGGACCATTCTAAACATACGTAACTACTCAGGCAACAGATATTTCTCCTTCTTATACTGAAAAAAAAATAAGATAAACTATTTTTCTCATTTCTGTCAGGAAAAAAACAGATTTATAGGTAAGACTGTATGTCTATTAAGCCCATACAGAGCAAGCCATCCTTTTTGGTGATGGTGTTTGGGATTGGCTTGGGATTTAGTTCTAGTCAATCAGACAATAATGGCAACATCCTAGAACCTTTCTATTATTTTTAGAGGAATCCAAGAGACCTTTGCTTTCTTGTTCTGTTCCTTGTCTGTATTTTTAAGAAGCTATAATACCTGGAAAAGCAGAAGCCCTCTTATCAACATGATAACACAAGCTTAAAAAGTGGTGCGAGTAAGTTAAATATTAGAGATGAAAACATAACATCACATTTTATGTTCATAATTTAACTGCATTGAGGATTGCTGGGATCGCCAGCTGAGAAAATGGCTGCTAAAAGTTGGATCTCTGATATGTAATTGCAATAAATAGAGATAATGGAAAATACAGCTATTTTTCTCTTTCCTCCTTCTCTCATAGGCTCTATAAATCTCTTCCCAAAGCCATGTGTGGAAAACCACAAGTCATGTGTAGAAAACCTGGTCATCTAGAGACTTTGCTCTTATTTTAAAGATACAGAATTTTCTGGAAGTGGAGAATGTTGGAAATTAATTAATTCGTTGTGGGAGTGTTCTTGAGGGGGTGCTGGAGCTTGTGTTTGTGTTTGTTTTCTTGCTATTCTAAGCTAAGCAATGTTGCTCCACATAGGCTTCACCATGTCGCTAGGCTTCTTCTCACAGTGACAGGGACAAGTGACCACAGGCTGAAACCCTAACCCCTCCCTCCCTCCCTCCCTCCCTCCCTCCCTCCCTCCCTCCCTCCCTCCCTTCTTCCTTCCCTCCCTCATTTTTTTCTCCTTCCTTCCTTTCATCCACTTTTTCAAATTAAATACTGATGAAATGTAAAGACAAGTAATATGCTTATTCCGTAGCAAATTAGCTTGTTTAAAATACTATTTTCAACTTATATCTAAGAATGTTAATAAGTGATAATGTTATAAGATAATGCTAATAAGTGCAGGAGCAGCAGGAGCAATTAAAATATAGTCAGTTGCTGAGCAGAAAAATAAAAAGAAAGAGCTAATAAGAACTTTTGTATGAGATGTAGCCCTACTGATAGATGAGACATGATTAATAAGACACAAATACATTTCTAAGCGTGGGAATATGGATTTACTAGAAGAAAACCCAGGCACTAAAGTGACCCAAACCAGGAGGAAAGAAAAGCTGACTCTCATGTGTTGCCCTCACAGAATCGTGATAATGTTTGAGCCAAGGTTCCTCTGCAGAAGGTGACTGCAGACATACCCTATTCCTCTCACAGCCTCAATGATGTGAAAACAAAGAAATGAAGTAATGCTTTACAAAACAAAAGTTACCATCATCACCATCACCGTTATTAGAAGAAATATGCAGGAATATATTGCATCAGGGCTAGAAATATAACTCACTGCTCTAAGAGGACAAAAGTTCAGCAGCAAGATCCCACATCTCTGGCTCCAGGGGGTCCAAAGCCCTCTTCCGGCCTCCACAGGAATCCGCACCTATATACACAAACGTGTTCACACACACCACAAATTTTTATTATATGTAATATATATTTATAAAAAATATACTATATATGCTATCTTTGATATATTTTTGTGTTTTTTATACAACACTTAGTCTTTCACGTTTGAAGCATGCATTCCTGCAAAATATATTTTAGAAAAAATATATTTTATATATTTTAGAGAGTGTTTTTTTAGATAAGAATGCTAAGGCTGTCAGGCAAATAACATTGTCACCATCTTAAATATTCAGTTCTAGTGCTTTTACAGGGAGATGCAAGGTAGAGGCAGAAAAAAATCTGAAATTTTGTAGACCAGTTCACCTGCAGTGGAAAATCAAAGAGACATTGTCTTAGGAAAAGGGTAAGATGTGTACTGGCATCTGAGGTTGTCCTCTGACTTCAACATGTGTGCCATCACACACTCAGTCCCACATACGCACACACAAAAAAAAATGCACACACATGTATATATTGATGCACACAGGTACACAATATCCACTATTTGTAAACAGAGAAAGAAAAATAAGAATTTTAAACATGTTTTCTTATCTAAATGTAGCTAATGAATGAGAAAACAGTATAATTCCATCTCTATGCAAATTTACCAAAGATATACTTTTTCTTTTATTTTCCTTTTTTAATTTATAGTGAACTTGCTCTAACCCACCACCAACTTTTCTCCATTACAGTAGTTACTTCCTGAGTGGATTTATTTCTGTGTGTAACCCCTGAAATTCCATAGAGGTTGGCTTGGTCAGGCTAATCATAGAAAATATTTACTTCAGCCATCTGATTCATAGACCCTTACAACACATTGTCAAGCATCCTTGGTATGAATTCCTCCTTTTACTTGTAGAAATGCAATTCTGTTCATTATTAATCTTATTTTATAGAAAATAGTTCATTTGTATGGAAATAGGTGAGATTGGGTGGTGTGTTCCTTTCTGAAAATGAAACACAGATTTCTGATTAAAAGCCCACTCTTTTTTTGGAAAGGTTGAAAACAATGGCTTAGAATGAAATTACTTCAGCTCTATTTCACGTAGGTCACTGAGGAAATGACCTATCAAAATAATATCTGGTTCTTTCCTGTTTCTATGTAATTTCAAATTAATAAAAAATTAAATTAGATGCATGCTGAGCACCTTATTTACTTTCTAAATTTTAATTTATTTTGTATTAATAGGTATGTCTTTGTGTGTGAGTGTTTAATGTTTTGTGAACATAGGCATGCACTGTGAAAGCAGGAGGACAACTTTTGACAGTCCAGTTTTTGGTTTCAATTTGATTACTGGGCATCAAATCCAGGTTACCAGAATCATGTGACAATCATTTTAACCTGCTGAGCCATTTGCTGGCCTTATTTAAATATTTTTAATGAGTATACTTTTTGTTGTATGTCTATAAAATTAAAATACACAAAAATAAGAAAATAGCATATTAAACTATTACCCCAAACTCTTTTGATGCTTATATAATTCACCTTTATATTGAGTGTTATGTATGCTCCACACTAACAATTAGAACATTGTTGAGAAATGTTATTGGATTTCAGGCTGGCCTTAGTCTCTTTACATAAAAAACAGTGACTGTAAACTTGGTCATCCTTTTGCCTCTCCCTCCTGAGTGCTAAGTTTGTAGCTAGGGCACTGGGCTTATGAGGTGCTGGAGGTTGAATCCAGAGCTTTCAGAATGCTAGACAAGTATTGTCCCAATTGAGACACCTTCAGCTCAAACATGAACGATATATTGATAGTTCCTTTTTAGAAACATATTACATTTGTATGGTTCATCATGCTGGCACATGGTGTACGTTTGTGTATGCTCAAATGCACACACACATATGCATGCATACACACACACCATGGTACCCATTTGGGGACTGAACTCAGGTCGGGTTATCAGGCTTGGTAGCAAGTGCTCTAATCTACTTAGCCATCTCACCAGCTCACATGAACTATATATATAGTCGGTATTTATTCTCAAAATATATGGATTGTCTATAAGCTCAAGTACGTGTGTGTTCAAAAATGTATGTATAAACTGTGTTTAATAACTGAAATTTGGAAAGAGCCCAAATAGCAATAGGTGAATGGAATATACATATTTTGGCATGTATATAATGATGTGTTATGCTATGAAAATAGTACGCTAGCAGCTGCAGGGATAGTGTGTTGTTTCAGCGTGTTTGCTGCTGTTGCAGAACACTCAGGTATGGTTCTCCAGACCCATGATGGGCATCTCACAACAACTTGTAACTCCAGATTCAGGGAATTTGACTTGATATCCTCTTCAGGCCTTTGAGAACACCTAACAACACAGGTGGCATACATTCACACACACACACACACACACACACACACACGCACAGTTATTAAAGAAGTAGCATACTTTGTAGTCATTCTAGACACTATGTACAGAATATATTAGTGCTAACATTAGTTGCTGTTTCTAAGGATGGCTAGAATCCCACCTGGATTTCACCTTTTCAATATTATGCAAAAAAATTCAGCATAAAAAAATTGCTTCTGTATGATTTCATTAATCTCAACTGTAAGAGCAGACAAGAGTTAGATTCATTGCTATGAACTGGAAATGTCTGTGGGCAGAGATGAAAACATCAACAGGAAGTTCTCATGAGGAAAGGTCTAGGCTGCTAATAATTTATTCTTTAGTGACCTCAGTGTTGCATATATGTGTAAAATGTATGGGATATTCATATTAGAGTTGTACATGTTACTCTATTTACTGGATACTTGTCAAGGTTCTCTAAGGTTGATTTACATGATGCAGGCTGGGTAACCCAACAATTACTGTCTACAAGATGGAGAGCTGAGGATCCGGTAGTTACGTCATCCAGTCTGGTACTGAGACCTGGACAATCATTGAGAGGAGCTGGTCTTCAGTCTACATCAGAAGGCTGAAAGAGCCGGGTTCTGATATCAGTGAAGGATGACAGTGGCAATAGCAGCAGCAAAAGAATGGACACACTTGCCCACAATAACAGGTGGGTAAGTAAAAACACACTTTGCTCTTGAACTACAGAAAGCTGCTCCCTGTATTAGTCTTTCTCAAAAAATCCCTTGAAGACTTGCCCAGACACACATCTCTTAATTGTTGACAATCAAGGTTAATCATCATAGATGGTTTATAAAATTAATCCTAATTTCACAACTCAAAATTTGGGGCTGACCTGATTGTTTAAAAAACTTGTAAGATGGTGAGTCTGAGTAATCTGGTATATGTTTGCTATGATCTACTCTCTAGGTGTCAGAGGAACAGGGCGTGTCTATGTCAACCATAGTTAACGTAGATAAATAGCAATAGTTTACACCAAGTTTAAACAATAATTATATTATTCAAAGGAAATATGTGTTCAACTACTTAATGGAAATTTTACTTAAAAATTGCTACTGGCAAATGTCCTGGGAATATCTAACCACTTTCTGAGTGGATATATATCCCACTCTATGAAAAAGAAACCATACCTGTCACTGTCAACCAGGCCAAGAACCTATGATTAGATGGGTTATAGGCCCTTACGGGGGGTATACTATTATTCTGCTAAATGTACTAATATTTTATTATAGCATTAAAATGGCTCATTGTTATACCCATAGATTTGGGCATTTTTCAACTTTCATCAGAGAAGCTTCTTCTTGCAATAGATGACAATTAACATAGAGATGCACAAAGTCAATACTGAGAGAATAAGCGACGCCAGAGTGCTCAGCCTAAACAGGATGTCTATATCTCTGCCCTTTCCTCAAAGGTTCAGGAAGGGGAGAGAGAAAGATCACAGGAGCTAGAGGTTGTAGGTGACTTCAAGGAAACGGTTTCCTGGACACAACAGGATAATTACGTATGTGAACTCACAGTGACTCTGGCAGAATCAACAAAACCTACTCGAGCTCAGTGGAGTCAAAATCTCAGTTTGGAGCATAGAGATGGGGGAGGTAGTGCAGAGCCACACTCCTAGCTGAGGAGCTACTAGCATTTGAGAGCTGCTGCGTGAGAAGAGTCAGTGTTTTGTAATAGTGGCCATATTCTGGGGCAGGCCTGAACCCATAAAAAGTAGTCAGCCAAAACAAACTGGACTTGAAGGGTTTGGAGAGAAAGAGAGAGAGACAGAGAAAGACAATGAGACAGAGACAGAGACACACAAGACAGAGAAAAAGACAGAAAGACAGAGAGAGGTAGACAGACAGAAAGAGAAAGAAACAGAGACAGAGATACAGAGAGACAGAGACAGAGAAAGAGAGAAAATATGAAACAGAATTATGTGGGTAGAGAAGTGGGAGGTAGAGCTAGAAGAGCTGGCAGTGGTGGGAGGGAGGAAATGTGATCAAAACAGTATGCAAAATTCTCAATTAAAAGTTATTTTAAAACTGTAATTAATAAAAATAAAATTAAAATTACAAAAGAAAAAAACATGAAAACAAAACAAACAAAAAGTGTCAGAAGGACTTGTTTATATATTTATTTATGTGGTGCTGGAGTTCAAGCTCAGATCTTACCTATACTAGGCAAGAAAGCTGTAGTTGACTTACAGGTCTCCAGAATTTAGAGTCATTTCTCAAATAAATATGTATATGGTATAAATTTTGTATTGCATATGTTATGTATTTTAGACTATAAAACAACAATATTGCACACACAGACTTGATAGAGAAACAAAATGAGAAGAGGTCCTGTTGACAAAGGAATAAGAGGAATAGAATGGAAGACATTTTCTCAGCAGAAAATAATATACAAAAATTGTGTGGCCTTGAAGCCTGAGATGATGTTTCAGCTGTAAAGCCACAATTTGAAATTTATCCTTCAGGGGGTTGGAGATGAATATAAATAACAATGACAAACTTAAGCAAGAAATGTAAAAAGAAGTTATAATACATTGGCCCTGGCTGTTTCTTCCCCTCCTCCCTTTTTCCTTCCCTCTCATACTTTTTTCATTCCAACAAATATGTATTAGTTCAAAGTCTCTTGTAACTAGTCCCACCATGCTCACTGGACTTCTCGCTGACATCTTAAGAAAGTTGGTGACTTTTTGGTCTGGGGTTCTAAGTGTAGCATTCCACATGCTGAGAAGCATACTAATTAAAATATATGTAAAAAACTACAGCACCTACTGATGTTACTTCTTTGGCGGGGCAACTTATATACATGATGGCTTTTAGGGTGAGATATCTTACACTCAAACCTAAGCTTTGATCCCACCTCTTTTGGAGATTATAGGCAATTAGTGATTGCTGGGGATGGAGAGATATTTTTCTTTAAGGTGTACCCACCGGTAAGGTGCCCTCAATCTTGTAAGCAAAATCTTCCTAGTGCACCTGTAAGAAATCCTTCTAAAATCCTAAAACTCATTGCATTGGTAGAAAAAAAAAAACATGAAAGAAGTTGTGGGGTTATTTTGGAAGAGGAAAAATAAGTAGCTGTAGGAATGGCTGAGAGGGTAAGAGAATATGATAAAATAGACTACATACGTGTGTGGAAACATCAGTATAAAATTCATTATCAAACGTAATTGCAATAGTCTAATAGACACATTAAAACATCACAAAATGTTGGCGAATTTCAATGGTTCTTTTTACTGTTTAAGTGTAAAAGTGTGAATACAAGTACCCCAGATGTTTACTCTCAGTTAAGTCATACTGAACATCTTAAAGATGCTGGAATAGTTTTGGCACCCACAAAATACTTCATGTTACTATTAGCTATTGAAAGGGCCTTGCTCTCAAATGTGGATATGATATACAGGGGCCAGAATGCATTGTACAATTCTGTATTTGCAGAAGGCAGGAGAGCATTTATTCTCCATAGCAACAGTAATAGCTAATGAGGCCTGTGTTTTAGTAGAGGATTATTGCTTCAAATGTGGGTGAAGTTGGTACAGCAAAATTTCTTCCATTTCCCTAATGGGTGAATGGCTCAAATGTATTTTCCTAAGTGAAAAATTTCTACTCTTAAATCCTTTTCTGTGTACCCTCATTCCCAGAAGACAGCTTGGAAATTGTTCCCAGGCCCCAGTCACACATTTCAGAGTGCAATATCCAGTCAGCTCTGCAAAGCCAGCTTAATAATGAACCTTTGTGTGTGGTCAGGAATCTAATATAAGTGATATATTGATTACAGTCCTGTTGAAATATGAACTTTGCTGCCTAACCAAGTGTCCCCAAGTAAGGAATGTCTAATCTGCCTAAGCCAATTATCAGGTACATAAATTGAACTTACTCTATTGTAGTACAGAGTGAATATTAATAAAAGAATGAGAGACTCTTACTCATTTCTCCTCTTTTTGCTTTGCTAGTCTGCAAAGAAATGAGTGGACAAGGCCTGGTGGCCATTCCTTTTATTAATAGGTGATTAGTGCTTGCAAGGACAATGGTGATCAGAGTGTGTAGAGGCTTTTGAACCAGGCTAGCAAAAGACTGGAGCTAATAGGAATGGAGCAGAGAAGAAAAGGAGACCTCATTGCTCACAGAAAAGCTACTCATGGTCAAGAGTTGTGTGTGGGGAACGTCAGTATATGTATACATGTGTGTGGAGGCCAGAGGAGAGCCTTGGGTGCTATTCCTAAGCTTCTTACATTTTTGAAACAGGGTCTCTCACTGACCTGTAGTTCCCCAAGTAGACAAGAAATGGTTGGCCAGGAAGCCCCAGAGATCCATTTGTCTGTCTGTCAAGTACTGGAATTACAGGTCTTAACCACCACACCTGGGGCTTTTATGTGGATTATGGTTGAACTCAGGAACTTGTGCTTGCATATCAAGTGCTTTGCAAATGAGCCATCGCCTCATTGAAGAATTTTTTAATCTAAAAGATTTTCATTCTGAATCTAGCCAATTATATGCCTTCTCCTGTTATGACCACCTGTAATGTCCAGGAAAGGCCAGCATGGCTTCAATAGTTGATGCAGTAATACTCATCCTCTTCTTGGATGGTACCATTTCCTGAGTTTGTTACTGAGGTGCACAAGAATGGATAGAGCAAGCTGAGTACTGAAAGCATGCCTGCATTTATTTTGTTCTCTTGGTTGTGGATATGATGTGACCAGTTGTTTTATGTTCTTTCTTCTTTGACTTCTCTGTTCTAATGGACTGTAACATCAACTTGAAAGCTAAAATGAACTTTTTCTTTCCTAAGTTGTACTTTGTCAGAGAATTTTATAACAGCAACAGAATAAAACTAGAATAAACAATAAAGACTCTCTTTGGGTTTGTATGCCTACATAGAGTTAATGTTTCCTGAACAACCAACTTTACGGATTCTCTATAAAACATTTTTAGGGAAAGTCTGTGAACTCAACATTACACACAGTTCAAGGAAAAATGTGTAACATTTATTGGAGAAATGGCTTACCATGCAAATTATCTGGGTTTCTTTTTGTTGATGCAATCTCTTTCTTGTTTTAATTTTATGAGGCGGGGTCTTTCTGTGAAGCTCAGGCTGTCCTCAGATTCATGCTTCTCCTGTCTGAGCCTTTTAAATTCTGTGAGTACAGGTGTGTTCTACAGAGCCAATTAATTATCTGGCTTTATTTAAGGTGTATAATGGATTATACAAAATTGTTGTTGTACTTCTCTTTATCATACAAACAGAAATACCTCTGCTCAGATTTGTGAGAATTTTAATTCTATGTGCTAAGTCTTTAGTTCCTCTATTTTGTTCATCAGTAAGTTCTATATAGTTTATCTGACTCACTCCCAACAATATATTATTACTTTTTTAATGGGATTTCATTATCTTTCAACCTGCCAAATATGGACTGAGTTTGTAATCCATTGCTTAGCATTTTAGAAGTTGTTATCGTCTTGGAGAAATTCTTTTAAATCTGGAAATTCTTAATGTAATTTTCATAATGCTAATTACTGTTTGGGTTTTACAGAATATTCTAGAGATTTCTCCAAATATCTCAAAAATTTAGATATTCCTAGTGAATGACAATTTGTCTCAATTTTATTAAATATATTAATATTATGTATTAAAAGTATCAATGTTACATATTAACTATATTAAATTAAATTGTATTAAATGTGATGCTGTGATCTGGACGATCTAGACAACATGTTTCTAGAAGCTTTTATAAACTATGGATCAGTTAGTTATATCTGGTATATGAGCAGGTATGTGTGATTGTATGAATGTATGTAGACACACATGACCTTCTGCTCATGTGTGTGTGTGTGTGTGTGTGTGTGTAGGGAATGCAAATAACTGTCTGCACTGGGAAATGTACCAACAGAGGGGGTGTTGAAACCAGTTGAGATCAGGAGGGGGCATGAGATCCCTTGGAATCATGAAAGTGAATGCTGGGAAGCCAAATTTTGTCCTCTGAAAGAGCATTAAGTACTTTAAGTGCTGAGATGCCTCTCCACCCCCAATTTTCCCACTTTAAGATAGAGTCTTTCACTGGCCTCAGACTCACCATGTACATTATGATAGGTAGTCAGTGAGCTCCAGGGTTCTGCCTGGCTTCCTGGTGCTGAGTTTGTAAGCAAACATCACTAGGTCTGGCTTTATTTTTTAAAGATAATTTTGTGTATCAGCCTTAGGTCTTTTCACTTTTTCTGAGCAGATATTAAGATATCTGCTTAATTTAAAGCAGACCAACTTTCCATCTGCAATTCATGGTGGTTTTACCATGGCTGTTTACCGTGTCCATACCCTAGGCATACTCTTGGCTCTTCATTCCAAGTTGAACTTTCTGTTTTCTTCAGGTCCATCCAGGTGTTCAGTATTTTCTATGTGCTTTTTCTCATTCTCAACTTTCTCTGGCTTAGTTAACAGCTTCCTACAGTCTTTGGTGTGCCACAGAGTCTCCACACAGTTATATATCCCGTTCTTATCCAGTGTAAGAAGGTACTGAGAGGACACAAAATACATATGGTAATGAGACTAGTCAAGATACATGGAAGCCCTGTCTTTTTTTTTTTTTTTTTTTCTTTCTGGTAATTAGTACATTAAATGCTTTGTACCATAAGTTTTGTGTTCACATCCTCCTGATTTGAGAAAAACAAATATATTTTATAACAGTTATGGAATTTTCTCAGTTTGGGTTGATAGAACTAGGGTTAAGCACATTACTAGTCAAGTCATTTTCCTAGCCTAAAACATATTTCTTAAGCAAAGTCTTATCACTCACCTTGATACAGAAATTTATTTTTCCTATAGTTCTACTAGACCAATGTGTTCTATCTGAAACTTCCTATGCAGGGGCAAATCTTTCAAGTATCAGATTTTCCCTGGAACTCTGGTTTATTCTGTTCCTCAACTTGTATAATTGAAAGGCAGAAGTCTGTCCTCTGTATCTGTGTTAATTCATTAGTTCGTAATTCCCACTTCATTCTCAGTGGGTAATTTGGAAGATAGCTCTTCAACCCCACCTCCCTTCATCCTCAACCACCATACATGTGTACTCTGTAAAGTTTTTTCAAATACTTCAAATTGAGATTTTAAATAATATTTAGTATTTCTACATTTGTACAGGAATATTTAAAGATTGTCATTTTAATTGTGAAATTAGACTTGTTTCTATGAACATATGTTAGAAGTTATTTATTTATTTATTTGTTTATTTATTTTTTAAATTTTATTTTTCTTTTTAGTTACATTTTGTTAACTCTGTGTTCCAGCTGTACCCCGTTCCCTCATTCCCTCCCCAACCCCACACTCCCTCCCTGGTCTCCTCCCTGCCCCTTTCCAAGTCCACTGATAGGGGAGGACTTTAAATAAGTATTGCCATTTAGTAATATTTACCTATATCTTAAGTACCTAAAGTGGCAAAAGCAACCTAAAGGGAAAAAGAGATGTTTTGGTTCACAACTTCAGGTTATAGTCCCTCAGTACAGAGCAATGAACTCATGCATGTTTGCTACTGCTCAGCTCACCTTCTTTTTTCAGTCAGTCTTTGTCCTGCCAACAGTTAAGATGAGTCATCCTATATCAAAGAGAAACATCAGGGAAACCCCCAGGGCCATTCCCAAAGGCCCATCTCTAAAAAGTTTTTATATTCTGTCAAGTTGACAGTTGCTACCACCAAAGATTTTACAGCTTGTTTTCAGAAAGAGAGAAAGAGAGACAGAAAGAGAGAGTCCAGAAAGTGTCTCAGTGCTGTATGGGTCTCAAGTATAAAATTCATAGATGCAATGTCAGAAGGCTGGGCTTAGGTTGATACAGAAAACAATAACCAGTCAAAGTTTGAAGGATTCATAATCATGGAGTGCTAAGTAATAAAGTGGGACATCTGTATCATACCCCCTTTCGTGCAGGGTTGTGGGAACATTGCAGAAGAAGGGACAGAATGACTGCAAGAGTCAGAGGTTGGAGAGGACTTATGTCAAACTCTTTTCTGAATACAACAAGGTTATTGTGCAGTTGAATTCGCTGAGGCTATGCTTGCTTTCATTAAGATCTGTGCCAGATCTAGCAGGTTAAAATTCCAACCTGGGTTGGAAAACCTCCTGAAATCCCACTCATAGCATAGAATCTTCATAGTTGACTGACTCTGGGGGAGAAAGGGTCAGTTTTCTTTAGGAATGTGGCCCCCAGGAGGTTGCCTATGCTACAGCATATGGCCCTACAGCCATGCATAAACTGGTAACACTGACTGAGTTTAATGGGTTAAATAAAGAAAACACAAGGGTGGGAAGGAGATGTGGTAGATCTCTGGAGAGATGGATGAAGAAAACTGGAGGTAGATATGTTCAAAATATGTGGTATACATGAATGATAGTCTCAAAGCACACAAAGTAAGTGTTTTATAAAATTGGGCATAATGTTTCTCTTTTAAGCTTTTAACAGTATTTTAGAGCTAGTCCACAGAGACAAATTAGAGGTTGTTAAAGAAACAGAAAGTCATCTTTGTAAATCCTGATAGTTCAGAAATCCATTTCTATCAGCTTCTTCAGACAATATGTATGCTATAATAAATTTCTAGTTCCCTACTCCTCTAGTTGGCTATTAAAACTCAACCTGAAGAAAATGTTTAGCTATCTAGTCACCATGACTGTTTATTGTAAAGAAGAGAGGTGTTTATCAAAATCACATTATAAAATACCAAAGTTCAAGAACGATTACAATAATTATTGGTATTTTCACTCATACAGACACATTTTATTTATAAGAGCCCTCAAATTGTAATTGTATAAACACATTTTTAAAAATTCTCTTTCTCTTCCTGTAAAATGCATTTGCTTGGTTTAATCTTACTCTGAAGATTAAACATTGGAGACAACTGTGATTGGAAGGGAGTTTCAGTTAACTTTTGGCTTTGGAAAAGTGGTTCACAGGTAATAAGAGGTGCCTTTAAAATTGAGAAGGATGGATTTGTAGACAATCACAGTGAAAGTAAAACAACAAATTCTGCTTCTGGCAAATTAAAATAAGCCTCCCTTCACATTAATAGCATTCTAAAAATCTAAGGCGTTCTTTCCAGAATGTAATGAACTTGTTTAGATAAAGGGGTTTTCAGACTGAGAGGCATGGGTTCAAATCCTAACACAGAGACACACTACCTGTGTAGTCTTGGAGAATTCCTCAATATTCTTGAGTCTCCAGTGTTAAAAGATAAGTAATAATCACATACTTCTTAATAGCTGTTCTAGTTTCATTTCTCTTGTTATGATAAAATAACTTGAGAAAAGTAACTTGGGAGAGAAATGTTTTATTCATTTTATAATTTCAGGTTATAATCCATCATGGTGAGAAAGTTAAGGCAGAAAATTAAAATAGCTAGTCCCCTCACATCCACAGTTAAAAGCAAAAAGAAATGGAAACGCTCACCTGTCTTGCTGTCAGCTCCATCTCCCCTTTCTAATGCCACTTGGGAACCCTTGTCTAGGAAATGGTGATACCAATACTAAACTGGGACTTCCCATGTCAATTAACTTAACTAAAACATCCCCAAGATAGACATTATGACAGGCCAAATTGACATAGACAATACTTCACTGAATTCTTTTGTTGGGTGACTTTAGCTTATATCAAGTTGACAAGTAGATCTAGACATCACAACTAGATTGTTATGGAGAGTACTTTCTTGATTTTGATCTGTCGGTTCTATTAACTACTGTGAAGACAGAATGAATAGGAGCAAAGGTATCAATTGTTACCAACACTAAATAGTAATAATGAAACTTTAAGAGCTGGAGAAATTGCTCTTTTGGTAAACATTTTCCATGTAATTATGCGGAACTGCCTTTGATTCTGAGTACTCATGTAATGTGAAGAGTGTGTCTGTAATCTCCGTGCTGCAGAAGAAAAGGGGGTGGGTGTAGGCTGGGGAGCTCACTGGCTAGCAGGACAGAATTAGTAAGCTCCGGGTTCATTTTTCAGGATCTCCTCTCAAACAATAAGGTGGAGAATAACCAAAACATAACCTTGCATCCATCTCTTGTCTCCACATGCACATAAACATGTGTGTGTCTGCACACACATGTACACACACACACACACACAGTGAGAGAGACAAAGAGAGAGAGAGAGAGAGAGAATGAAAAGGAGAGCCAAGTGTCATTATGTAACCAATAAGAAGTCAATTCTCTAAGGACTCAACAATTGCTAAGACATAAGCACCCATACTGGAACACCTACATAAAGAAGGGACCTGTTAATGGGTTTGAAGGGACAGCAGATAATAGTATGATAGCACAGGAAGAGTGGTATGAAGCTCCTGTGAGAAAAACCGGCCTCATGTCAACAAAAACAGGGTAAACATACCATGTGTGTCTTCCTGCTTCTGGGATACCTCATTCAGGATGATCTTTTCTGGATCCCACCATTTGCCTGAAATTATCATAATTTCCTTGTTTTTAATTGCTGAGTAGTATTGCATTGTGTAAATGTACTACAATTTCTGTATCCATTCCTCCATTGGGGGACATATGGGCTGTTTCCAAGTTCTGGCTATTAGGAATCAAGCTGCTACAAACATGGTTGAGCAAAAGTCCTTGTTGTGTTCTTGAGCATAGTTTGGTATATACTCATAAGTGGATACTAGACCTAAAAGATAGGATAAACATACTAAAATCTGTACACCTAAGGAAGCTAAATAAGAAGGAAGGACTTGGGGTAAGATGATCAATCCTCACTTAGAAAAACAAATGGGATGAACATTGGAAGTAGGAGAAAAAAAAACAAACAAACAAAAAACAGGACAGGAACCTACCATAAAGGGCCTCTGAAAGACTCTACCTAGCAGTGTATCAAAGCAGATGCTGAGACTCATAACCAAACCTTGAGCAGAATGCAGGGAATCATATGAAAGAAGGTGGATTTAGTAAGACCTGGAGAGGACAGGAGCTCCACAAGGACCAAATATATCTGGGCACAGGGGTCTTTCTGAGACTGATACTCCAACCAAGGACCATGCATGGATATAATCTAGAACCCCTGCTCAGATTTAGCCCATGGCAGCTCAGTATCCAAATGGGTACTCTACTAAGGGGAACAGGGATTTTCTCTGACATGAACTCAGTGGCTGGCTCTTCAATCCCCCCTCCTCTCATTCCCCCCCCCCCGCCAAGGGAGGAGCATCTTGCTAGGCCACAGAGGAGGACATTGCAGCCAATCCTGAAGCAACCTGATAAGCTAGGGTCAGATGGCAGGTGGGCAGACCTCCCTTATCAGTGGACTTAGAGAGGGGCAGGGAGGAGATGAAAGAGGGAGGTTGGGATTGGGAGGGAATGAGGAAGGGAACTACAGCTGGGATACAAAGTAAATAAACTGTAATTAATATAAAAAATAAAACTTTAATTTTAAAAAAAAACAGGGTAAACATATCTCACCTCAATACATTATGTAGTAATATCAGATGTCTGACTATTGAATTCCAACCAGCTTAATAGCCCAACCTCTCAAAAAGACACAAAATAAACAGCATATAATCCATGATTTGCACAAAAACTGGGAAACAGGAAGTTGCAAGCTTTGGTTTATAAATGTATAAGGAAATGATCTGAAATCACCAAATCCTGCCAGAGCACTAAGTGACAAAACCAGTGCACACGACTCAAATCTAAAAACCATACCCTGGAAAGTTTCCTATAAAATGGGAGATAATTCAAACTTCTGTGAGGTGGCTCACAACATAATTTGTGGAAGTTCAGAAGCTGTGTGAGGCGGAAGAAGCTCTGTTGAAAAAATAGAGCCTCCAGAAGAAAAACAGGCAAATGTGAGAAAGTCATATCCAGGCCTGGAAGGAGAGAGTAGAGAGAGTCAACTAGTAGGAAGTAAAGAATCTAAAAAGCATAAACCACGTGACCATTTTCCTTCCAAAACCTTATTCAAAACCTACTCCATAATTCCAGGATAAACAGTGGAATTGAGCTGAGAAAATGTGCCAACTGATGTTTAACAGATACTCTGGATGTTGCTAGACACATAAGACTAAAATGCCTGCTGGAACAAACAGGAAAACATGTGAGAACTCCATACATATCTCATCTGAAGCAGAGGAAAAAGGAAGGAACAAAGTTTACCCATGACTAAAGTACTATTCTGAAAAGTCCAGCAGCATGCAGCGACAAAGAGTAAGACATTAAGTACCTAGAGATAAACAACTGATGACACTCACTGACTTCCAAATATTGAAATAAGAAGTTAGAACATAAATAAATGCAGTTTATATAAAAACTAAAGAAAGAGGAAACATTTAGGAGGATAATATAACTAGCTCAGCTATAGCTGAACTACAGCACCAGAACAGATGAAAGTACAGACTGGGGGACAAATGAAGCACCTGGAGGTTTCAAGCCAGAAATGGGGAAAACTGTGATAATAATTGCAAAAACTATGAAATACAATGGAGTTATGCATAAATCAATATGAATTCATTTACAAATAGAAATCTACCTGGATGAACACACATACAGTATGAATATATATGTTCTCCTCTGAGGTGAAAGTGCTTGTTGCCCTAATGACTTCAGTTGGACTCTCGTTATCAACATAATAGAAAAAGAAACAGCATACTCTTCTGAACTCCAAATGCACACCGTGGTGAGCTTATACACACACAGACGCAAACACAGTTACACACATACAAACTAATTAAATTGTAATAGCTTTTTAAATATTATATATACATAAGTATATGTGTAATATAATTTAACTCTACATAATTACTATAATTGCTTTAAATTATATTTCCAATGTAAGGATGTATGATGTCATTTCATCCCCAATGTATCCTATGTCTTCATAGAAATACAAAGAGTAATTTTACCTGTATAAATGAGTAGACCATTTATATAGATAAATCATAACAATATAATTATTTAGACCTAGACACAAAACTGTTGAAATATATATATTAATAAAATAAAATAATATGGAAGGAATTTTTATTAGAGCAATTTGTGGTCAAGATTACAACAAAAATATTTTCAAGTCAGTTAAAGAAGTGTGTTTTAGCTGGGCATGGTGTTGCATACCTTTAAACCCAGCACTTGGGAGGCAGAAGCAAAAGGATTTCTGAGTTCAAGGACAGCCTGGTCTACACAGTGAGTTCCAGGACAGCCAAAGCTACAAAGAGAAACCATCTCAAAAAGCAAAACAAACAAACAATCAAAACAGGACAATTAGGGCTGGAGAGATGGCTAAGAGGTTAAGAGCACTGGCCGTTCTTCCAAATGTCCTGAGTTCAATTCCCAGCAACCACATGGTGGCTCATAACGATCTATAATAAGATCTGGTACACGCTTCTGGCCTGAAGGCATACAGTCAGGCAGAACACTATCTAAACAATAAATAAATAAGTCTTAAAAAAAAAAAAAGAGAAGTGTGTCTTACATAGAGTATATAAATCCAGACATAGAAGAGTAACCATCATTTTTTACAACCAGCTATTGATCCTCACTATATACTAATTTGACTACCGTACATAGATATTAATTTTCTGGTGTTTTAATTTTGATAAGTAGAGGCATTCAGTGGCAATCTTTCATTTCTTGCTGCTTTTCCTATGCTGAGCTAGCAATATTTACATTTTTTTTAAAAAAAAATGTAATACCTGCTTGAAAATACCTATATTATACAATAGTTTTACATTCTGGTATACATAAATATTTAGATAATACCAAGTTCAGAGTGATATTATTGGTAAATATAAGTGTTAAGCAAAAGGGCAAGTGCTAGAAATTCTGTCCTTAGTGTGAAGATTTGGAGAGATGGCCGGTGCCTGAGTGGTGGAGCCTAATGCATAGTGAGGAGGTCATGGGGATCCACCCCAGAAGTTGTTGAAAATCAAGTACTGATTTTAGGGGGTGGATTAGTTCTTGTGAGGTTGGTGTGCAATAAAGGAAGAAGGCATCTAATTTTTCTTTTCCTTTTTATTTCGCATAAGTCTCTTCCTCATTTTCCAGCTCTCATGTGTGTTACGATACACTTAATTTGACCTTTACAAGCTGACACCATTCTCCTGGACTCCTCAGACACTGGAATAACCTTCCAAATAAATACCTTTTCTTATACATTCTTTAGCATAAAGTGTCCTGCTCTAACAGTAGAAAACAACTCAAGACAGAAGCGACAAATAGGCCTGGCACAGTGATAAAAACATGAACTCATTTCTGCTGACACACATAGAATGGGGACATATCTAAGGTGAAATTACTAGGCAGCTAAGTAGGATTCTGGGTAATAGAATGTCCTTCAAATAATTCTGTTCAGTTCTCACTGCTGCTTTCCCTGGCCGATGGCTTTTTTTCTACCCCATCAGCCTTTTCCTGATGCCTTCCTCATGATTCAAGACCTGAACTATTTTCCACATTTACTTGTTATTTTATTTCTGCTAGTTTAACATTATAATTACTCTTAACTTTTACTCATTTTCAACATCTTTCTGTATTATGAAGAATATTTATGTAGTCTATATAAAATACTGAAGGGATTATTTTGATACTTATCTTTTCAACACATGTGATATTAATAATTCAATAATTTTAATTATAGTCTTATTAATCACTGGCTCCAATATTCACAATCTTATTATTATTTAATTGTGCTATATTCATAATTTTAATAATTTTAAATTCTTAATTTTTTTTACCTCACTGTTAATGTCATTTTAAGATTTTGACAACTCAATACACTATGAATAGTCTTCTGCTTACATGTAAGCTTTTATTATCTTATTGCTGTCCACACTTAGATTTCAAGCACACTAGAAATATATTTTTTTCTGAATGTTCTTTTTATATATTCAATCATTTGCTGATTGGTTATATTATATTATTAATTTTTATTTTTTACTTATTACAACTTATTCACTTTGTATCCCAGCTGTAGGCCCCCTCCCTCATCCTTTTCCAATCCGACCCTCTCTCCCGTTTCTCCTCCCATGTCCTTCCCGAGTCCACTGATTGGGGGAGACAATGTAGAAATATTTTTGTATGTGGTAAAAGGTACGAACATTTTCTCTTCATACCAAACTTCTGATTTTGGAATTTTTGTAGAAACTCAAAATTAATTCACTGAATTAAATATTTTATTTCTTTTTTAAAGTCCCCTCAGTTAATAATGTTTAACGGAGTAAATCTATGTAATGAATTTATAAATTGCTGTTACGTATTCCATAACAAGATATTGGTCAATTATCTTTGATGAACAGTGCAGTCATCCCATGCGTATAATATAAAGGAAGAATTAATGTTGCATAGTGTCTAGATGACCCATTCCCTAACACTGTGGTAACAGTGGAAGGAAAGACACAGAGGAAAAGTGAAATAAAAGAGTTAAAGCTAGGGTGCCTGCTCAGATGTATTGATAGGCAGCTCAGTCTCCACGTGGATTACCTAGTAAGGGAACCAGCACCTGTCTCTGACATGAACTCTGTTGGCTGCTCCTCAATCTATTTCCCCTGGTGAGCTAGCCTTGCCAGACTGCAGAAAAAGGTAATATAGCCAGTCCCAGACTTAACAGTCTGGAGTCAATTGTTAAGTGAGGAAGGCTCACCCTTTCTGAGAACTAGAGAAGAGGAGAGGGTGAAAAAGGGAGGGCAGGTGGGATCTGGCAGAGATGAAGGAGGAGTCTATGATTAGTATGTAAAGCGAATAAATTAATAAAAAAATAAAACCATCAAAAAGACTATTAAGTAATGAAAAATCTGGTGTTTCTATATTGTGCCATATTGATAATTAAAACTGAACATCAGAGAAGGGATTAAAATATTAAGATTAATAAAATGAAAATTCTAAAGAAAGCTATTGGGAACTTTTATTCATTAGAATACTTAAACAAAATGTTAGCGATTTGAAATATTTTCTATTTCTAGTACTGATCTTTGTCAAAACCTATTGTCATATCTTATATACATTTACATACATTAAACACACTTTTAAAGCTATAAAACAATTTAAAAATGTACATTACCATCATTCTTTTTTTAAATTTTTTATTAATTACACTTTATTCATTTTGTATCCCCCCATAAGCCCCTCCCTCCTCCCCTCCCAATCCCATCCTCCCCCCTTTCTGCATGCATGCCACTCCCCAAGTCCACTGATAGGGGAGGTCCTCCTCTCCTTTCTGATCTTAGTCTATCAGTTCTCATCAAAAGTGGCTGCATTGTCTTCTACTGTGGCCTGATAAGGCTGCTCCCCCCTCAGGGGGAGGTGATCAAAGAGCAGGCAAATCAGATTATGTCAGAAGCAGTCCCTCTTCCCATTACTATGTAACCCACTTGGACACTGAATTGCCATGGGCTACATCTGTGCAGGGGTTCTAGGTTATCTCCACAAATAGTCCTTGGTTGGAGTATGAGTCTCTGGGAAGTTCCCTGTGTTCAAATTATCTTGTTCTGTTGCTCTGCTTGTGGAGTTCCTGTCCCCTCCAGTTCTTACTATTTCTCACTTCTTACATAAAATTCCATTTACTCTGCCCATCAGTTGGCCATCAAGCTCAGCATCTGCTTTCATAGTCTGCAGGGCAGAGGCTTTCAGTGGCCCTCTGTGGCAGGTTCTTAGGTTGTTTCCTGTTTTCTTCTTCAGATGTCCATCCTCTTTGCCTTTCAGGATGGGGATTGAACATTTTAGTTAGGGTCCTCTCTTTTGCTTAGTTTGTTTAGATGTACAGCTTTTAGTGGGTTTATTCTATATTGTATGTTTATATGAGTGAGTATATGCCATGTGTGTCTTTTTGCTTCTGGGACAACTCACTCAGGATGATCCTTTCCAGGTCCCACCATTTACCTACAAATTTCATGATTTCCTTATTTTTCATTGCTGAGTAATACTCCATTGTATAGATGTACCACAGTTTCTGCATCCATTCTTCAGCTGAGGGGCATCTGGGCTGTTTCCAGCTTCTGGCTATTACAAATAAAGCTGCTACAAACATAGTTGAGCAAATGTCCTTTTTGTGTACTTGAGCCTCTTTTGGATATATGCCTAGGAGTGGTACGGCTGGATCTTGAGGAAGCGCTATTCCTAGTTGTCTGAGAAAGCGCCAGATTGATTTCCAGAGTGGTTGTACAAGTTTACATTCCCACCAGCAGTGGAGAAGAGTTCCCCTTTCTCCACAACTTCTCCAGCATGTGTTGTCACTTGAGTTTTTGATCTTGGCCATTCTGATGGGTGTAAGGTGAAATCTCAGGGTTGTTTTGAATTGCATTTCCCTAATGGCTAATGAGGTTGAGCATTTCTTTAAATGCTTCTCTGCCATTCGATATTCCTCTACAGAGAGTTCTCTGTTTAGCTCTGTTCCCCATTTTTTCAGTGGATTACTTGGTTTGCTGCTTTTCAGCTTCTTTAGTTCTTTGTACATACTGGATATGAGTCCTCTGTCAGATAAAGGGTTGGTGAAGATTCTTTCCCAATCTGTAGGCAGGTGCTTTGTTTTGATGACAGTGTCCTTTGCTTTACAGAAGCTTTTCAGTTTCATGAGGTCCCATTTATTGATTGTTGCTCTTAGAGCCTGTGCTGTTGGTGTTCTGTTCAGGAAGTTTTCTCCTGTACCAATGAGTTCTAGGGTATTCCCCACTTTTTTTTCTAGCTGATTTAATGTGTCTGGTTTTATGTTGAGGTCTTTGATCCACTTGGACTTCACTTTTGTGCAGGTTGATAAGTACGGATCTATTTTCATTTTTCTATATGTAGACATCCAGTTGGACCAGCACCATTTGTTGAAGATGCTATCTCTTTTCCATTGTATGGTTTTGGCATCTTTGTCAAAAATCAGGTGTCCATAAGTGTGTGGGTTTATTTCTGGGTCTTCTGTTCAGTTCCATTGATCCACCATTCTGTTTCTATGTCAGTACCATGCAGTTTTTATAACTGTTGCGCTATAGTAAAGCTTGAGATCAGGGATGGAGATACCTCCAGAAGATCTTTTATTGTAGAGGATTGTTTTAGCAATTCTCGGTTTCTTGTTATTCTATACGAAGTTGAGAATTTTTCTTTCCAGGTCTGTAAAGAATTGTGTTGGCAATTTGATGGGAATTGCATTAAATCTGTAGATTGCTTTTGGTAAGATGGCCATTTTTACTATGTTAATCCTGCCAAGCCATGAGCATGGGAGATCTTTCCATCGTCTCGTATCTTCCTCTAATTCTTTCTTCAGAGACTTGAAATTTTTTTCATACAAGTCTTTGACTTACTTGGTTACGGTTACACCAAGGTACTTTATGTCATTTGTGGCTATTGTGAAGGGTGTTGTTTCTCTAATTTCTTTCTCAGCCCTTTTGTCTTTTGTATACAGGAGTGCTACTGATTTTTTTTTGAGTTAATTTTGTATCCAGCCACTTTGCTGAAGGTGTTTATCAGCTGTAGGAGTTCCCTGGTAGAGTTTTTGGGGTCACTCATGTATACTATCATATCGTCTGCAAATAGTGATAATTTGACTTCTTCATTTCCAATCTGTATCCCCTTGATCTCCTTCAACTATCTTATTGCTCTAGCAAGGACTTCCAGCACTATGTTGAAGAGATATGGAGAGAGTAGGCAGCCTTGTCTTGTCCCTGATTTCAGTGGGATTGCTTTAAGTTTCTCTCCGTTCAGTTTGATGTTGGCTATAGGCTTGCTGTATATCGCCTTTACTATGTTTAGATATGTGCCTTGTATCCCTGATCTCTCCAGGACTTTAAATGTGAATGGATGTTGGATTTTGTCAAATGCTTTTTCAGCATCTAGGGAGATTATCATGTGATTTTTTTTCTTTCAGTTTGTTAATATGGTGAATCACATTGATGGATTTCCGTATATTTAACCACCTCTGCATACCTGGGATGAAGCCTACTTGGTCATAGTGAATAATATCTTTGATGTGTTCTTGGATTCGGTTTGCAAGTATTTTGTTAAGTATTTTTGCATTAATGTTCATAAGGGAGATTGGCCTGAAATTCTCTTTCTTTGTTGAGTCTTTGTGAGGTTTAGGTACCAAGGTGACTGTGGCTTCATAGAATGAGTTTGGTAATGTTCCTTCTGTTTCTATTTTGTGGAATAGTTTGCAGAGAATTGGTGTTAGCTCTTCTTTGAAGGTCTGGTATGTTTGTTTAATTTTTGCTTGTTCTAGGTGGGGTTTCTATTAGTAGCCCTGGCTCTCCTGGAACTCACTTTGTATACCAGGCTGTTCTTAAACTCAGAGATCCACCTGCCTCTACCTCCTGAGTGCTGGGTTTAATGGTGTATGCTACCACCACCTTGTGTGAACAAACAAGGAAAGACAAGTAAAAGACAGCTAGATATGAGGTATGAACTATTGTACATTTGATTGAAAATGGTGATCCGTGGATGATACTGTTGGTTAACCAATATAACCGTAATGACTGAGAATATGGCTCAGTTGGTAAAGTAGTCAGATCACTAGCCACCAAAGAAAAAGCCTAGTATGGTTGCATGCACCTGTATTCCTAGTGCTATGAAGGCAGAGGCAGATGATTCCCTGGAATTCTCTGGACAGTCTGCCTAGCTGAATCCATTAGCTTCAGGTCCCGGTCTAAGAAGATTTCTTTTTTAATTTTTTTATTATCATAATTTATTACAATATATTCAATTTGTATCCCTGCTGTGTCCCTCTCCTTCTTCTCCTCCCAATCCTATGCTCTTTCCCTCTTTTACCCCTATGCCCCTCCCCTAGTCCACTCATAGGGGAGGTCCTCCTCCCCTTCTATTTGAACCTAGCCTAACAAGTCTTATCAAGACTGGTTGCATTGTTTTCCTCTGTAGCCTGGTGGAGGTGATTAGAGAACCTGACACTGAGTTTCTGCTAGAGACAGTCCCTGATCCCCTTACTAGGTATCCCACTTGGAGACTGAGTCTATGAGCTACATCTGAACATGGGTTTTAGGTCCTCTCCATGCATGGTCCTTGGTTAGGGTATCAGTCTCTGCAGGGCCCCCAGGGTTCAGTTTTATTGGCTATGTTGGTTTCCTTTTGAGAAAAAAATATTAGCCAGAGAGCCACTGAAGAGAAACTCAGCATCAACCTTTGACATACATGCACACACACATACATAGATACATGCATTGTCACAAGTACACAGCACACACATAAACACAGAGATATTTAATTTGTACACATACACACATACATACATGCATACCTTCCTGAATTGTCACACTCTTTCTCTTGTGCCTATTGATGATATGCTACTATACCAATCAACCAACCTTGGGGAAATGTTTTTCACTCACATCAATGGGTTTCTTCCAAGGATTGTTTTTTGACAGAATTCTGAATAAATGTTACTTGCAACACTTTTACTACACACTTCAAAGTTCAGGGACAAAGCTAAAGTGATAAGTTCATCAGTATATTACTTCCTTTGTAAGTAAGCGAACTTTAGTTCAATCACCAGAACCCAAGTAAAGGAGCAGGTCATAGTAGTGTACAACCGTTTCCTAGTGTTGGGGAGAAAGAGAATGGCAGATCCCTGTGCCCAATTGCCATCAAACCCAGCCTAACAGCAAGTCACACGTCCAAGACAGAGATCCCATCTCATAAAAGAAATGAACAACACCTAAGAAAAAGAAACCCAAACTGACCTCTGGTTTTAATCAGCTTTGATCAATAGACACACACACATGCCCCATACACATGGACAAACACGTGCATGAACTTTCCCTTCCTCAAATGTGGTCCACAAACACGTAAACGTGGTATTGAAGGCAACAGACCACAGAGAGTTTTGTGCCAATCTCACTGCAAAATAGCTGCAGTTCCTGCCTGCTCATACAGTCATGTAAATTGGGCATATCATTTCGCAAAGGCTGGCATGAGCCTCAGTGTGATTTGCACTTAAAGATTTCCTCAGAATGTTAGAAGAACTTCACCTCTGGCATGAAAAGCAAAAGAGTTTTCAGACTGGCAAGGTCTTGAGAATTTTGGAAATTTAAAGGGGAAAAGGTGCAGTTAAATTTGCTAATTTCTGTTAAGAGCAAGGTGCTGGTCTCAATAGTAGCCTTAATGCTGGACTCTGTGATTAACTAAAAATGGGGAAGTATTCTGCATTTGTTATTGATGAATCAGAGGAAACATGGCACTTAATTATTCAGAAGCCCTAAGGGCCACTGCCAATGCTCAAATAAAAATAAACTATCAGCCTCAAGCCACTGGCAAAATGGGAGAACAAATCACACCTTTATTTCATTTGCGTGCTGCAAAATGTGCCTGAAAAATGATTTCAAGAAAGACTATTATAATCAGAATCTTGCTGCAGGCTGATTCTCCTCAAAGTGACAAATTAGACTTTAATGTATTACACGCCATTGTGCTGAGGCTTGAAAGGGAGCATGCCACCAAGGGCTGGTTTTCCAGCGTGGTCTGCCTTAAGGGGATTCTTAGAACAGGCTCCAAAGAGAAATCACTGTAGCCACAGAATCTGTCTGTGCAGATTCTATCTGCCAAATCCCATGCACAGAGCATTTCCAGCTATTGATTGCCGCTCTCTTTCATCAAAGGAGAATCAGTTTGTGGGATTATTCAGGAGAGAAAACGGTGAAGCTTCTACACAAGGCCTGCAGCAGCGCACAGAGCTCTGAACTCAGTGGAATGCAACTACCTCACTCAACACCTGGAGTAGCAGAGGATAGTTTGCCAGTCAAATACTTAAGAAGAGTTCCTACTAAGAGCAAGTAATTCTAAAACTCAGCAAAATAATCACGGAAGTGGCCAAAATAGTGTGATAGACTCTTACCTAATGAAGTTGTGCATATAGCTAATATGTGCATGAAAAGAAATAGAAACACGAGGCTTTTAAAAAATGATACTATTGATGTCACCATTAGACACCACTTATTTCACTCAGATGGGGGCAATAACAACAACAACGACAACAAAAACATGCAACACACATCATGAGTGCTGTTGCGATGTAGAGGATAACAATTATAGTACAATATTGATTGTGATGCAAAATGGTAAAAGTGGTATATAAAATTTTATGCGTTTTTTAAATTTTTGAAGATAATTTCTATATGATCCAGTGTTGAATATATCAACATTATGCAGTATGTTCATACAGCAGAATATTAAACCACAGTAAAGACAATTCTGACTCCTGCTAATAGAGAGATTAACCTTGAGAACAATATATTAAGTGAACTAATGCAATCGCGAATTCACATCTACTGAATAGTAGGTGCTTTTTGCTGTTATTTAGAAAGCCTCTTCCATTGATGAACTAAGGGTTTTCACCATCAAATGGTGTTTTATTCTGGTAAATATAATTTTCTGCATCAACATACATATTATAAAATTATTTGTATTACATTAATTGATTTTCAGAAGTTAAGCTACTTTGCGTGCATGAGCTCTTCCCCCTTGGAAGCAGCATATACCACTTTTATATGTTGCTGTATCTAGATTCCTCGTGTTGCACTGAGGAGTTTGTCATTCCCATGTCTAAGTGATTACTGGCTTACCTATTTCTCATGAAGTCTTTCTCCAGTTTTAATATTAGGACAATAATGAATTTGGAATGGAGCCAGAGAATGTTTCCTCTTATTTAAAATTCATGGCCCAGTGTGGTGGCGCACAGCTGTGATCCCAGAGTAAAATGTTGTCTGAAACAAATCAAAACAGAAGAGCGCCAAAGCCCCACAGTTTATGAGTGATTGGAGCTGACTCTGTTAAGTGCTCAGCAGGCTTGAGCAATGAAGCCTCCTGGGCTGGTTTGCTTGTGGACAGTTGGGTATTATTCGCTGTGTCTCCTTTTGTTTTTATGGTCATGCTGTTTCTCTCAGTAAGATATTACTAGCTTTTGCCTTCCAAGGAAAATTTCTGTTTTATATATGTCATTTTTTTCATACACAGGGATAGATAATATTTAATCATAAGCTTGAAAGTGTTTCTGTAAGGCCTATAGTGAAATATTAATTTTCACTTCTTAGATCTGAATCATCTCTTTTCACGGTCAATCCACATAAACAGTGCTTAGTTTGTTGTTTTCAAAGAGCTGCCTGTGCTTTCTTTTATACCTCTATATTTTCTTTATTTCAGTATTCCCCTTGACAATCTCTTTCTTTATACATACACGTTTGGGCATGGAGGTCAGAGAAGAAAGCCACATGCGCTACTCTACCACTCTGCAATTGTTCCGTTGAGATATGTCTTCTCTTTGAACTTCGAGCTGGCTAGAATGCAGGAAGCCTCCCCAATCCTCTCTTCTCTCCCCCTGTAGTGATACAACTACACATTCTCCCATGGCAGGATTTTGGCATGGATTTGGGGACTCAAACTCAGTTCTTCCTGCATGGGCGGCAAATACTGTTACCCACGTAGCCATCTCTGCTTTGATATGTATGGTTCAATTTTGGTTTGCTTTTTTTTGTCACTTTCATAATGAGGAAGATGAAGTTATTGATTTAGTATCCGTTTTCTTTTTAATACAAGTATTGACAGCTGTGGATGCTCCAGCATGCTTTTAGTTCTACTACACGCTCTACTATGGTGCTCTGTTATCATTTACAGGGACCACAGTGCACGTTCTGAAATTCTTTTTTCTTTCCCTCTTGGGTGACTGGGTGTCTAGAAAGGTGTCATTTAATTTTTACATTTGTACCATTCTTAGATGTTTGCTTCTTAGTAAATTGTACTTTCACCTCATTGAACACATAATATATGCTCTTATTATTCTGTTGCTTTAAGGTTACTGGAGTTTTACTTATATACCTGTAATTCTGTACAATGTTCCATTGGTTCTGGAGAAGCAATTATAAGCTATTAATTTAGGCGGAGTGCTATAGATATGTCTCTTACATCCCATTAGTGTACAATGTTGGTTAAAGTTTTATACTTGATTTTGTATCTAAATGTTCTACGCAGTATTTAAATTTGAGTTTTACCTATTATTACTGAGTATGAGAGAGAAGGAATATGCATATGCGGCATGGCAAACCGTGAAAGTCAGGAACCAATTCTCTCCTTCCACTGTGGGCTTTGAGGATGGAACTCAGGTTGTGAGGATTGACAGCATGTATCATGTCACTCTAGGTATAAAATACCTAGAGTGGCAATGTCTGCTTTTTGTCGGAATAATTAAATAAATTAAATTTTCCAGTTATTGATACATATAAGTCTTTATCATCCAATTTAGTTTTGTACCATGTGTAAAAGTAAATTTATTTGCCTGATTTCGATTATTGTCTTGGAGGCTTACTGCCTCCATGTGCTAATTTAGGCTTAGACCTGGAAGCTTCTTGCTTTCATACCATCTAACCCAGGCCTAGAATGTTTTCAGCTTCTAAGACTTACTGTTTAATAAACTCACCCCTTCTTGTTCTTACTGAGCTCTGGAATGGCTGGTTCAACTCAGCTATTCTGGCTCAAATTTCTCTTACAGCCTATTTATACATTCTGGCTTTTCTCTCAGCCCCTGAATTGTTCTGCCCTGAATTAGTTTGAAGCCATTCAAAATAACTCCAGCAATGTCTTTTAAGTTTCTGGTTCTTTCCCATTCTCTGGCTCATTCTGTCTTCACCTGTGTCTAGCTTGTTCTCTCATTCAACCTCTCTCTGTAAATCACTCCCTCCTTTCTAATTCTCTGCATTTCTTTCTCTGCAGCCTGTCTCTATTATTGTTCCAGTAAAACTGTTCCTCTCTCTCTTCATTGTCCCTTAAGTAGCTTCCCTTTCCTCTCTCTTCTCTTTTTTAAATTTAATTTTATTTATATATTTATTTATTACAATATATTCACTTTGTATCCCCATTGTAGCCCCCTCCCTCGTCTCCCCCCAATTCCACCACTCTCCCTCTTCTCCCCCATGCTTTTTCCCTAGTCCCCTGATGGGGTGAAGCTCTTCCTCTTCTACCTGACCCTAGCTTATCAGGTCTCATCAACTCTGGCTGCATCATCTTCCTCTGTGGCCTGGCAAGGCTGCACCGCTCAGAGGAAGTGATCAAAGACCCAGCCATTGAGTTCATGTCAGAGACAGCCCCCGTACCCCTTACAAAGGGTACCCCCTTGGAAATTGAGCAACAAATGTGTTTCCTTTGAACAGGAGGTCTAGGTCCTCTCTATGCATGGTCCTTGGTTGCAGTATCAGTCCCTGCAGGCCCCTCTGGATCCAGGTATTTTGGTTCACATATAAGTGCATAGGAGCCATATAATATAGGAGTGGAATAGCTGGATCTTGAGGTAGCACTATTCCTAATTGTATGAGAAAACACCAGACTGATTTCCAAAGTGCTTGTATAAGTTTACTTTCCCACCAGCAATGGAGGAGGGTTCCCCTTTCTCCACATCCTCTCCAGCATGTGATGTCACTTGAGTTTTTGATCTTAGCCATTCTGATGGGTATAAGGTGAAATCTCAGGGTTGTTTTGATTTGCATTTCTCTGATGACTAAGGACATTGAGCATTTCTTTAAGTGTTTCTCTGCCATTTGATATTCCTCTATTGAGAATTCTCTGTTCAGCTCTGATTCCCACAGTACAACTCTTAACTGAGTTATCTGTTTGCTTGATGTTTAAGTTGTTGTATTCCCTCTCATACTAGAGAGCAATCCTATGCAGACACATAGTGGCAAAGATTTATTTCTATTTTTTAGGTTTATTCTTCAGTAGATTAAGATTTTCCTTTGTCAGACAGAAGCCTTCTTGATTTTATGAAGCTCAACTTAATATTTTAGCTATTTTTCTGGTGACAAGACTCCTATTTATAATTTTCTCACCTGAGCCTAGATCCTGGTGTGCCCCTGTTCTTTCTTCTAAAAATTTCAGCTTCTTTGATTTGCAGTTTATTTTGTGACATGTGCGAGGATTAAGTTTCATTCATATCAAACACCCTGTTTCTCTGGCTATTGAAATATTTCTTCCCCATTTTGTAAGATACCAAGCCCTTATGCACGGATGTGTTATTGTCAAGAAAAGGAGAAATAACCTTGATATATTTATATCCTTTTCAAGCAATACATTCCACAGTTATGCTTTGAGTATGTGCTATATAGTCAGTAGTCTAGGAGTTAAGGGTATATAAGTAAATAAAAGACATGTCCCCTCATGGAACTCATATATCAAAGGAGGGAGGCAGCAAAAATGAAAGAGGAAATAGGTTTTTATGGTGTATGATATAAGGAAGAGCAAAGAATTCTGAGAGGGAGGGTGTGAGAGGGCAGAGAATCTAGTCGGTCTCAGAAGCAGAAAGATGATTGATGTTATGAAATACCTAAGAGTCAGTGGGGTAGATGAACTCATAGTCTGTGAGGCATAACTGGATTGTTTAAGGACCATTATTAGAGTAGTACAGAAGAAATTTAGCACTCACCCTGAGAGTGGGAGGAAGTGTTCCAAGTGCTGATTTTAATAGTCATCATTATTGTGATTATAATGAGAAGTCAGAGTTCTGGTGACCCTGGAATATCAATGAAGCTAGCAGTGCCATCACAGGACCTGCTGAAGAGGGATCTGTCAGTACACCAGTTACTATCATGATTCCTCAGTTCTCCAGTTGCACATGAAATGGTTCCTTTCACAATTTCTGCATTCATTGCTTGTGCAAAAAGGTTGCTATTCATATCTAAAAGAGAGCCCCAGAGGAAGCAAATAATTTTCTATGTGTATTTAATTCTAAGCAATATATATATATATATATATATATATATATATATATATACACACATATAAGGTTTGTTTGCTTGTTTTAATTTTTAATTTTATTCTTTATAATTCATTCACTTTATATCCCAATTGTAGGCTCCTCTTTCATCTCCTTCAGGCCCCACTCTCCCTCTTTCCCCCATCCCCTTCCCCTAGTCCACTGAAATGGGGAGATGTCCTCTCCTGCCATTTGACCCTCATCAGGACTGCCTGGATCCTATTCTTCTGTGTTTTGGCAAGGCCATATCACCAGGAGGAAGTAATCAAAGAGCAGGCAATGGAGTTCATATCAGAGACAACCCCTGCTCCTTTTAGTCGTGGACCCACATGGAGACTAAGCTGTCTATGGGCTACATCTGAGCAAGGGTTATAGGTTATCTCCATGCACAGTCCTTGGTTGGTATATCAGTTTCTGCAGGCCCCACCTAGGCCAGATTTTTTTTGGCTTTGTTGGTGTCCTTGTGGAGGTCCTGTCCCTTCAGGGACCTTCTATCCTCCCTTTTTTCCTTAAGACTCCCTGTTCTCTGCTCAAAGTTTGCCTGTGAGTCTCTGCATCTGCTTCAATCCCCTGTTGGGTGGAGTCTTTCAGAGGACATCTATTGTAGGCTCTGTTCCTCCTCTTCCACCCCTTCTGCTGTCTATCCTGTTTGCCATTCTGAATGAGAATTAAGCATCCTCCTTGTCATTTAGTTTCTTTAGGTCTGTAGATTTTAGTATGGTTATCCTATATTATACGGCTAATATCCACGAATAAGTGAGTATATGCATAGCATATGCGTATACTCACTTATTCTAAACAGCACAGAAAAAAAAAAACAAAAAAAAACAGCTGTTCAATTTAATGATCCCTGACAATGATGGTCTAAATTATTATACCCAGAAGACCTTAAAATTAAATTATTAAAAATCCCATTGTGGGTATAATTTTCTCTACTCAGTTAAACTCTGAAATGTTTCCATATGTAAGCAAACATATGTCTATATCTCACAGGAAGAATGCAAAAAGAAGACAAATTTTAGTCTTAAAACCTTTCACATATATGAAAGTATGTAACACACACTGAAATACCAAGCTAAGAGAAATATACAAAACTGAATTTGTTCCATATGTGTTTAATTAAGCTGTTTTCCATCACAATAAATAATTTCTGAGAGTAGCTCAATGAATGCTCTCTTAACATAGAAAAAAAAGAACACAATTATGATGGGATTGAATCAAGTTATCAGCCATTGGAGAAAATTTTTTAAATCTGTACTTTTTCAATTATAAATTTCCTAGCTTGCTTTTTTTTTGTCAAAAGGCTTAGCATATTATATAATAATAAGAGACCTTTGGATAACTTTTTATTTAATACTAAATAAATTTTCAATATAAATTATAAAAATTTTTGTATTTAATTTTCTCTACTTCAAGGCAGTTCAAATTCCTCAGAATCTCTAAAATTTTGATAAAACCTTCAACGTTCTGATACAATTTTGAAATAACAAACCTTCATTAGTTTTGTCACACATGTACAAAGTATATAACTACCTTAATTTTCTCATAACCAAATGTCATGCAATAAGCAATTGGTGCAGGCCAAAACAGTCCCCACTAAAAATTGCTCATCCCTCACAAGAAAATTTGCTGTAATGGCAAATGAAAATTTGGAGGTTTGGAATTCAATGAGGAATGTGAGATAGCTTGTCTTCTGGATAAATGATTTATCGGAAGATTTATTAATGTCCTAGGCAGACACACAATCAGCAGCATGGTGGAGGCTCTCAGGAGAGCTCAGCCTGCAATGATGTAGACAGCCTGACAGCAGTGATGGCACTTTGTACATCTCAGAAAGGGGAGGTTAAATAACAGTCCATAGCACTTAATTTGCAGCCAGGTTTTCTCTTATTTCCAGGCAACAGTGAGAGGGGAAAGAAATCAGTGGGAGAATGTGAACCCTGGAGATATGGGGAAAGAGGCATACCTCTCATTAAACTGTGTTCTTTATGTCAGGAAGGGCTGTTCCACTATCATCAGCCTAAAGTTTGGCATCCTGAGGTCTGTAAATGTATTTGGAGGAGTGACAAAGCCCCTGGCATTATCCTAGAATCCCAGCACATAGGGAGTCTCCTAGCTGGGTAGAGAGTCACAGAGAGGCTCTCACAAGGGGGCTTGCCATTTGCTTAAGGGCAAAAATGAGAAAGAGGCTGCTGCGGGTGGGCGTGTGTTCACAAGTTTGTAGCTGAAAATGCAACAACAACAAAGATGACAGGACTGGGCTTGTCTTCAGGCATTTGACTAGATCACTATAAAATATGCAAATCTAAATTAAATTTAAATCTTTACTGAAAAACAAATCCATTGTGCAGCCCTATCACTGGTGTCATGAGGAACTTACTCTAACATGTGTGTTTGTTTCTGGAGTCCAATCTTTGTCGTTTCTGTATTTGTCAACACATATTAATCCAAAACGTCCTACTTGTTGCTTCACGATCACCTTGCTATTTCTCTAAGCTCTCTTCTTTTGATTTCTTTATTTAAGAACACCTTGACTGAGTGCATCTATGTATATTAATTTGTTCTATGACAATTTCATATGCTTATAAGACATTCTGATCACAGTCATCCCAACAGTTTTTCTTGATCTCCTGCCACGCTAAACTCTTCACTTCCTCCTACCAAGTCTCCTCCCACTTCTATGTTTGGATTGTGTTTTTGCTCTGTGACCCAATAGTTTTAAATCAGGACCTCTAGCATGCCATGGTTGTGAAGTGATACACTCATCCACTGGACAATGATCAACACACTAATGGTTCTCTCACTGAAACAAAGAACTTAGCTCCATTCATTCTACTGGGTGGAGTGGCCTGAGTTCCTCTCCTATCTATGAAGGACTCCTCCGTTTTCTGAGTGCCTATGCAGGCAACTGTAGCCGTTATGTGGTCCTGAGTGCCTCTGCCAAGTAATACTTACAAGATAGCATTTGGCCTTCCACCCTACATGTAGAAATTACTTTTGTCTTTAGCTAATTGATGAAAACTTAGCTTACAATAGAACATTTCCACATATGCATATTTGGCCTATGATCAATTTCACATACTTCTGCCAACCTCTTGACTCACATCCTCTGTTTATAAATAAGTCTCATACCAAATAGTCTCATCCCTTCTTGCTCAAACTAGATTCTGTATACTTTTCTTGCTAAGTCAGTCTCATTTTACTGAATATAATTCTCTCCATGTCTACACAGTTTCTTACATAATTTTATTTTTCTTTATGGATGAATAATACATACACGTTCCATTTTCTTGTTGTTGATGCCATAACTTGGCTATTCAGGGATTTGGGAGAATAAACATAGATATGGAGGTATCTCTATTTTATTATGACCTATAATCTTTGATTGGATCTATACCCATGAATGGTATAAAAAGTTTATATATGAATTTATAACTTTTGAGGACCCTTCACAGTAGTTTCCATAGTAACTGAAAAATTTGAAGTGTTCATGGTCCCTATTTCTTGAATTGTACCAGCATTTCTTTCTTTTTGTGTTTCAGTTTCTCTTTTTGCAAACAGAAAATTACTCTGACTATGATGAGATGGAATATCAGTATAGTTTTAATAGAACCTTCTCTGATTACTAAGAATATCTAGTATTGTGTTATGTTTGTGAGCCATTTTTATTAATCTTTGATATAAGTTTGCTTAATGTATTTGTTCATTTGTTGACTGGACTGTATATTTTTGGTGTTGTAATTTTCAGTTCTTAGTGTATTGTAGACATAATACCCTGTGAAAGGATTTCCTTTCAACCATTCCGCAGCCTGTCTATTCATTCTAGTTACTTTTTTCCTTTGTAGAAGCTTTAAGAATTATTATTTTTATATTTTCATTATTTAAAACAGTTTTCAACTCCAAATATATTTTGATCATATTTTCTTCCTCAAGTCTCTCCAGATGCTCTCCCACTCCCTACAGACCCAAGTTTAAGTTCTTTCTATAACAAGAAAAAAACAAAACAAAACAAATACAACAATGAAATTCTCCATAACCAAGAAAACAAAACTACATCTAAAAATGAAATGAAAAAAGAATTCAAAAAGCACCAAACTCTAAGCAAATAAAATGACATACACAAAAAACCCGGGAGTCCAGTTAGGTCAACTACTCCTAAGCATGAGGCCTATTCTGGAGTGGTTAATGTACATAGTATCACTCCATTAGAGTAAACTGTTTCTCCCCCCCCCCCCAGCAGGTTTAAGTGAAAGTTCAGTGGTTAATTTTTGATTTAGTGTCTAGGGATTCATTTATTCATTCATTCAACCATTTTTTTTGAACTTTATTTTTTTCTTATCAGTTACATTTTATTAACTCTGTATCCCAGCCGTGTCCCAATCCCTCATTCCCTCCCAGTTCCTCCTTCCCTACCTCATCTTCACAGTGCCCCTTACCAAGTCCACTGATAGGGGGGACCTCCTCCCCATTCATCTGATCCTGTTTTATCAGATATCTTCAGGACTGGCTGCAAAGCTCTCCTCTGTGGCCTAACAGGATTGCTCCTCCCTTGGGGGGTGGGGAGGTCAAAGAGCCAGTCATTGAGTTCCTGTTAGAAATAGTCCTTGTTCCCCTCACTATGGGAAACCAATTGGTTACTGAGCTACCACAGGCTACATCTGAGCAGAGGTTCTAGGTTATATCCATACATGGTCCTTGGTTGCATGTCAGTCTCAGAAAAGACCCTGTGCCCAGATATATTTGGTCCTTGTGGAGCTCCTATCCTTTCCTCATCAGACTAACTCCCCTTCTTTCTTATGATTCCCTGTACTCTGCCAAAGGTTTGGTCATGAGTCTTTGCTTTGAAAACACTGCTAGTTAGAGTCTTTCAAATGCGCTCAGTAGACTCCTGTCATATGTTCAATGCACATCCCATCTGTCTTTCTAAACGAGGATTGATCATCTTACCCCATGTCTGCTCTCTTGATTATCTTTTTTAGTCAACCAATTTTTTTTAAATACAAGAAAATAAAACATAATAATGCGATACAAAAATAAATGGTTATTGACTTTTATTATGCCCACCTCACTTTGGTTCTTAATGAAAATACATGTATTAATCATATGCAGGAACCTGAGGTGGAAGTTTCTGGTTTCTATGAAGACTCAGTTTTTTCATGTGATGTTTTGCTCCAACCTGGGCACATGATGTTTTCCTTTGAGCTCTCTTGTGCAAAGGGCATAAATTTGGCCTTCTAAGAACATACATGGGTGGACTTTGAGGAAAGGAGATATATAGAGGCCCACCACAGTGAGGCATGGCTTTTGAATTAAAATAGATGTGCTGATCTTCATGCTTCAACACTTGACTCTGCAAAGATAAATGTTCTAGAGAATGTCTAGGGGCAATCTAAGACTTGTCCATATCTTCCGAATAGTGTTGCTGCGGGGTGTTGTCCTTTTGTCTGGACTGCTGGTATCCTGATGGCTGATTCTGGTAATTCCCTAAAGATCCATCGACACTTTTCAGCAGAGAGTAGATGAAACAGGTCTACAGTCCCTTTCCCTACTAATCTCCTATCTAAGACCGGGGGTTGGTTGGGAGTTACATGATTAAGAACCCTTAATAAAGTAGGTTTGGTGGATGTTAAGCCTACGGGACCCTTGTACCTGATTGGTCATTTCACTCTTCCTTGTAGCTATTGCTCTATGGTTTTGACTACCATGATTAAAATGTATCTCTGCCATACTCAATGGGGTATTCTGGATTTCTTGGATATGTAGATTATTTAAGCCAATATGAAAATATTGGGGCTGGAAAGGTGGCTCAACGATGACAAGCACTTGTGGCACTTCAAGAAGATCTGGGTTTGGTTCCTAGCAATCATGTCCACCAGCTCACAAAGTCTAGTAACTCCTACTCAAAGGGGATCAGACAAAGCTGTATGACCTATGAAAGTGCTTTTATACATGTATGTTTCACAACACACTGACACACATGCACACGCACACACACACACAAATCCCTAAAAATAAAATCTTCCAAAAATCATCACATTTGGAGTCTATTATTGTTTCTTCAAATACTTCTGTCTCTTTTTGACTCTCTTCTGTAAGTAGTGGAGTCTTCTGATTTCTCTGATATCCTGTTGAATCTTCTTAGTATCATTTTCATATCTGTAGTTATATTTTGTTATACACAGTTTGTTTTATTTCTGTCTTATAATTTATGCTGTTATATTTTTATTTATTTCAAAATTAGTCTCTTTTGAGGCTGATAGATCACTGTTCCACGTGTTCTTTGCCTTTGAGAATATTTAGTCAACCTAATTTAATATCATTTTACCAAGTCCACTATTTATGCTCCAGAAAAAAAAAAAAATCAGTCTTTTCTCTGTGTGTTTCTTCTCCCATCTTATAAGCTTAATTTTTTTATTTCTTTGTATATTAGTGAAACCTGAATGTTACAATATTGTACTACAGAGTTCAGTTTCAGTTCTTGCCTTGCCCATGAAATATTACTGTTGACTTATGAGAACAGTAATCATTAGTGAAATTAGTCATGCTTACAAACAAATATTGTTCCATACAAGACTTGTAATGTTTGTAAATGACACTTCAGGTCTGTTACCTATTCAGTCAGCCTGTGATCTGGCAAAAAGTTGCTTTAATTCTTATCTATGATGGCAAAATAAATGATTAAACAACAAAGCATGTCTCTTTTAACACCATTCAATAACTCTAGTGCTGAGAAAGCCACTCTAGCCTAAAGAGATTAAAATAATGGCCAACCTCTCAAAAGATTCTCCAGTGACCTTATGAAGATCAAAATTCACAACTCTCATGTTGGGAGAACAAAGTCTTTGTTATACACCCAACACCCTACCTCCAGCCTCCAACATACACAAGCAGTACAGACTGCCAACATCTTGGCTGTATATGAATAGTCAAAATTATAAAATTGAATGAGATCATTTTTCTATGATGTTATAGCTATCACAGGAACATGCTTTAGTTGGGGTTGGCACCCAATTTGCCTACTGCTGTATTTTATATTAGCTTCATCATCAACACAGTGTTGAGAATGACTTTTATTGGAGTGTCATTCAGTTGGTTTCTTCAGTAAATCTAAGGACACTTGCATATTGAGCTAATTAGTATGGGCTTGGCTTTGTAAATTTAGGCCAATAAATCTAAGAGAATATCACCAGTGAACATTGAAAGCTCAGAAAATTTATCATGGTAGTGCTATAAAATTCACAGTTGAAATGTTGATACTTAAGCAAATGTTTCAAAATCTATGTGCCAGTCACATAAAAACTCTATCTTAATTAAGATAGCTTTAAAATCCATTAAATATTAATCAATTCATTCCCACATTGAGATTGTTGAGTGTATATCTAATGTATGATAGGGATAAGCCCAGTTATACTTTATTATTCTTTCACTAAATCTCAGTGTCCTTGAGAAGAATGCAAGTCACATGACATCTATGTGTTTTTATACAGATCAATTAATTTATTTCTAGCTCACAAAGCATAGGTATGCGATGGGGAAATGCGCAAGGCATTGTTGGTTTGATTATCAGGCAGGTCTTTGCTGTATACAATCAGGACTTAATCACTGAGAAACTGAAAATTTTTTCAACTGGAAATTTATCAGAAAGTTGTGCCTTCCATCTAGATAGCGTTTTCCCACACAATTAAAACTGAATGAATAAAACTGCATGGTATTCACAGAGTGTCATCTGATATGGCCTAAGAAGGAAAGACAGACATATTTTCTGGCTCTGTACACGATTGTAACAGAAACCCTGGAGTGAGATACTACACAGTGGATCACAGCAACCTGTTTATTTTATCATGTAGTCCTTTCAAAACATTCATGTTACATACATCCCTATCTACCAAATGACTCCAAAGTGTGGTTAGCCACAAAACCTACAAAAGTCTCAGTTCACAATAGTTCTCTCTGTGCAATAGGCCAAAGTCAGAAATTCTTTCCATCATCTGCTTTTACCACATTTCTTTCTAGATTTTCTTCACATGAAGTAAGCAAATCTTCAGCAGTGATGGGCTGTTGGCCTGATGGATGGTCACAGTCCTGGTCTCTTAGATGCTGGAATAATCTCTCTCTTCATTAGTGGTTGGTATAGTTTTTGGTTGCTACACGTTTGTATTTACCATCATCACTAGGCATGAGACAGGACACTCAGCCTGTGACTTATACCTAGAGTCTTTCTATTTTGTTCTAATCTTCAGTCTTTGAGCTACTCAGTCAATTGTTTTATCTGTAACTTAAGTTCATTTTTGTTAGTCTGCGACAAATCACACTCTAAATAGTTATGTTGACATCATACCTTCAGCTGCAGCAGAACTGACGCTGAATTCTCTCCTGAAAGGTCTTGGAATAAGGACTCTGTAGTTGCTATAACATGCATTCTAGAAAAAGGCACATTAATTTTCCAAAAACTGGTAAATAAACTCATTTATTCTTATTTATTGCATCCAGCTACACAGGCACAAACTTGTTACAAAGAAAATATATCACTGAAGAGGCCAGCAAATAAAATTTCAGCACTCAGGTTTGTTTGGGTTTTTTGTTTTGTTTTGAGAGTAAAACGAAGTTCCAATATTTCTCCCTTTTCTTTGCTCCTTCAAAGATATATATCCGTCATTGATCTCTCAAATTCATGGCATCTTTTTTTTTTTTATTAATGGTAGTTACATGCATATATGTACATGCATATATAAATATCACATATATAGTCTCAAATTTTACTTGTTTTTTTATAATATTACTGATATGTATGAATACAAGGATGACCATTTGGTATTTATTATATAATTAATTAGTGTGTTTATTCCAATGGAAGACTATTTCTCCCATTCTTAGAATTCATTATCTGCCTGTAGTCATTGTGTAAGGTTGAGGCCTCATGGCTTTTTTTAGTCCAGTCTGGCATCAGGATGTTTTTTATTAATGAATTGATGAACTTTACTGTTAATTTGTGGATTCAATAATTGAGAAAAAAAAAGTCACCCTAGTGCCAAGCTGCTTGTAGTTATGTATCTTAATAGAAAGAGGTGCCCTTTATGAAAATACTATTTTATTTTTTTGTAGCTTATATATGTCTGTTATGTGTTGGTTTGTCTGTATGTATACCGCCTGTATTCAGAGTGCTTAGAGGCCAGAAAAAGGAACTGTATCTCCTGGAATTGGAATTACAGGTGGTTGTGAACTAAGCCCTGGTATGCTGCAAGATGCTTTTCTTAACTACTGAGCCATCTTGCTGGAATAGGTCTAATTTACTAAAACTATGTGATATTATTCTGGTCATACTATAAACATTTTGATGGTGTGTAATAATCTCTCAGTACCCATGGTGATTTTTCTTTTTCTTTTCTTTTGTTTTTTTTTATTTTCCCCCAGGAGCTCCATGAACATGAACATCTTAGAAAGTTCAATCACCTACCAGGAAGTTACAGTATTTGCATGTGCCTTATACATGTCACCCCAGTATAAAACCTGTGTGGACTACTCATACTACCAACTACAACTCTAACACTGGGCAAATAGCAATTGTATTGCTTTGTTTAAGAGATATTGTCAACAAGATAAAACACATAGAACAAAGTTTTGCACATAAATTAATTTCAAATAATTTGATCTTTGGTTGATCTTTGACTTGGAATTTGCTAATAGATCCAGCTGATTATGGTAATAACCAGAATTCATAGAGTAGACATTCACACAGCAAGAATTAGAGTCAAGTCTAAGAGGAGAAAGCACGGTGACTCTGCTGATTCCAAAGGGATTGTGAAGTCATGAGTGACCCTGCAATTATAGTCTTTCGGTCACCTAAGACAATAGCTGTATTATCTGTATACAGAAGAGACTACCTTTGAGGCCAGTCTAGGTCAAGGAACACAACATTAAAGTTGTGTTCTCTTATTCTGAGTTGTTCATTGCCGAAGAGAGACAAACTACTAAAGGTGGCCACAGTTAAAAGTAGGGCTGGGTTTTGTGGCTGGTTTGTTGTCCCAATCCCTCCACTTGAGGCCTTGCCAGGTTACAGAAGATGGCTGATTCAGGCTCCTCGTCCCCCATTATTAAGAGTTTTTGCTAAGGTTTTTCTCATGCATTCCATGGAGTTTTAATTGCACTAGGTTTCTACCTTATTTCCGAAAGACACACCCCATTTCCAGTCTTTTCTACCCTGCCCACCTTATCCCTTCTGTTCCCAGGCCCACCTGCTTCCAGTTCAACCTTCGGCCTACAGTTTGTCCTACCTGCAGCATGTTCAGGGACTGGAGCCTCACATAATTATCAGAGAGACGAGAGTGTTCATGCAGCAACTGGTGGGAGCAGATGCAAAATCCCACAGCCAAAACCATTAGGCAGATCTTGGGGGATACTACAGAGGAGAGGAGGAAAGTTATATTGAACCTGAGGGCCCAGGGGAGGGTCCTGAATGTTACTCAGAAGTGAAAATAGAATAGACAGCAGAAGTGGATGAAGAGAAGGAGGATTGGAATAGGGAGAAAAACAGAGGTGGAGATCAAATGTGGGAAGAACAGGGATGGGAGATTAGAGGACTGGAAAAAAGAAGGAAAACTAAGGGGCAACATCACTTTGCCAAGCTTACAGTCCTGCAACAGGGTAGGTTCCTGGGAGGATATGGGTGTGATTCTAGCTGAGACTCCTAATGAGGGTTTGTGGGAAAATGAAGACAGAAAATATTTTCAAGAAAATCATAGAAGATTTCCCCAACCCAAAGAAAGAGATATCCTTATACATACAAGAGGCTTAGAGAACACCAAATAGACTAGAAAGTAAAAGATTCCTCTCACCACATACTAATAAAATCACTAAATCTACAGAGCAAAGACAAAATAGTAAAAGTATCAAGGAAAAAGTGCCAAGTAACATATAAAAGTAGATCTACAAGAATCACACCTGATGTCTCAGTTGAGATAATGAAATCCTGAAGGGCCTGCACAGATGCCATGCAGATACTAAGAGACCACAAATGCTAACCCAGACTACTATAGCCAGCAAAACTTTCAATTACCATAGATGGAGAAAAGAATATATTCCATGAAAAAACTAAATGTAAACAATATCTATGCACCAAGCCCTACAGAAGGTAATAGAAGAAAAACTCCAAACCCAAGGAAACAAAGGATATAGATTACTTCACAACAGCAAAGTTGAAAGAAAACAAGCACACTGTCTATACAAACTCCACAATAAAAGGAACTAAAAATCATTAGTCCCTAATATCTAACATCAATGAATTCAACTCTCCAATAAAAATCACAGGCTAACAGAAGAGTTGTAGAAATAGAATCCAGCTCTCTGTTGCATTCAAGAAACACCCTTCAGCAACAAAGAGAGACACTACCTCACAGTAAGGGCAGGAAAAATATTATTCAGCAAACAGATCCAAGAAGCTGGAGTAACCATCCTAATATCTAATAAAATAGTTTTTCAACCAAAATTAAACAAAAGAGATGAAGAAGGGCACTTCATTCTCATCAAAGGAAAAAATCCACCAAGAGGACATCACAATCCTAAACATCTATGCCCCAAATAGAAGGATACCTGAATTAGTAATGAAATATTAAAGCTTAAGTATATATCAGTCCAAACAAATTAATGGTGAGAGACTTCAACATCTCCTCTCCCCAACAGACAGATCATGGAGTCAGAAGCTAAATAGAGAAATAATGAAGCTAACAGAGATCATAAATAAAATGGATCTAATAGATGTCTACAGAACTTTTCACCCAAACAAAAAAGGATATATATATTTTTTCTCAGCACCACATGGAACCTTCCACAAAGCTGACAATATGGTCTGTCACAAAGCAAACCTCAACCAAACATGAAAATTGAATTAACCCATTGTTCTTTATCAGATCACTGTGGATTAAATACCTCCGCAACAACAGAAACAACAAAAAGCCTGCACACCTATGGGAACTGAACAACTTCCTGCTGAATGATCTCTGGGTGAGGGAAAAATTAAAGACAGAAATTAACGCCTTTCTAGAATTCAACAAAAATAAGGCTAGAACATACCCCAAATTATGGGACACCATAAAAAACAGTACTAAGAGGAAAGTTCATAGCACTAATTACCTTCATAAAAAAATTGGAGAGATCCTATATTAGCAACTTAACAAATCACCTGAAAGCTTTAAAAAAAAAAGAGAGAAGTAGATGGAAGGAAACAATCAAACACAGGGCTGAAGTCAATAAATTAGAAACAAAGAGAAGAGTACAAAGAATCAAGGTAACAAGAGTTGGTTCTTTGAAAAAATCAACAATATAGACTAACCCCTCACCAAACTAAGAGACAGAGAGATAGTAGCCAAATAAACAAAATCAGAAATGAAAAGGGGAACATAACAACAGACACTGAGGAAATCCAAAGAATCACTAATTATGTCTTATTTCAAGAGCCTGTATTCCATAAAATTGGAAGACCTAAAGGAAATGAACAATTTTTTGATAGATATCACCTACCAAAGTTAAATCAAGGGCAGATAACAGTTTAAACAGCCCCATAACACTAAAAGAAATAGAAGCAGTCATCAAAAGTCTCCCAACCAAAAAAAGCCCAGGGTCAGATGTTTTTTTGTAAGGATTTCTATCAGACTTTAGAAGACCTAACACCAATATTCCTCAAACTATTCCACAAAACAGAAACAGAAGGAACAATACCAGACTCATTTTGTGAAGAAACAATCACACTGATATGTAAAACACACATAGACTCTACAAAGAAAGAAAATTTCAGACTAATCTCACTAATGAATTTTCATGAAAAGATACTAAATAATATACTTGCAAATCGAATTCAAGAACATATCAAACAAATCATCCACCATCATCAAGTAGGATTCATCCCAGTGATGCAGGGATGGTTCAATGTACAAATATCCATCAATGTAAACCACGGATATATAAATAAACGGAAAGAAAAAACAATCACATGATCATCTCATTAGATGTAGAAAAAAACCTTTGACAAAATCCACCTCTTCATGAAAAACGTGTTGGAGAGACCAGGGATAAAAGGCCCATACCTGAACCTGAGAAGAACTATATACAGCAAGCCGGTGGTCAACATCAAAGTTAATTAAAGAGAAACTCAGATCAATGCTAGTAAACTCAGGGAGAGGACAAAGTTGCGACTCTGCAAATCAAAGGGATATAAGGATGCATACACAACCCCCAAAATTCTACCAGAGAACTCCTGCAGCTGATAAACTCTTTTAGCAAAGTGGCTGGATATAAGATTAATTTAAAAACATTGGTAGCTCTCCTGTATACAAGTGAGAAATGGTCTGAGAACGAAATTAGCGAAACCACACACTTCACAATAGCCACAAATAATATAAAGTATCTGGAGGTAACTAACAAAGGAAGTCAAAGACCTGTATGACAAGAACATCAAGTCTCTGCAGAAAGAATTTGAAGAAGATACCAGAAGATGGAAAGATCTCCCATGCTCATGGATCAGCAGGATTCACATTGTAAAAATTGGCCTGCTCGTTGATCACTTCCCCCTGAGGGGGGAGCAGCCTTACCAGGCCACAGTAGAGGACAATGCAGCCACTTTTGATGAGAACTGATAGACTAAGATCAGAAAGAAAAGGAGAACCTCCCCTATCAGTGGACTTGGGGAGTGGCATGCATGCAGAAAGGGGAGGGAGGGTGGGATCGGCAGGGGAGGAGGGAGGGGCTTATGGGGGGATACAAAATGAATAAAGTGTAATTAATTAAAAAAAAAGAAAAAAAATAAAATAAAACCTTTCCTTGCGTAGGGTGGTGAAAAACATAGGACCCTCATAAGTCTGGAAAAAAAAAATGGCCATCAGACCATAGGCAATCTACAGATTTGATGAAATCTCCATCAAAACACCAATACAATTTTTCACAGACATTGAAAGAACAATTCTAAACTTCATATGGAAAAACAAATAATCCAGAATAGTGAAAACAATCCTATAAAATTATAAAACTTCTGGTGGTGTCTACATACCCAACCTGAAGCTATACTATGGAGAAATAGTAATAAAAACTGCATGGTACTGGCATAGAAATAGGCTGGTTTATCAATGTAATAAAATCAAAGACACAGAAATAAAGCCACACCCCTATACACACCTGATATTTGACAAAGGAGCTAAAACTATACAATGGGGGGAAAAACAGCATTTTCAACAAGTGGTACATTTCTAAATGGATATTTCCGTGTAGAAAAATGCAAAGAGATCCATGTTTATCACCCTGCACAAAACTCAAGTACAAGTTGGTCAAAGCTCTCAACATAAAACCGGATAAACTAAATGTGCTAGAGGAGAAAATGTGTAGGAGTTTTGAGCTCATCAACACAGGAGATAACTTCCTGAACAGAACACCAACATCTTAAGCCTTAAGATCTACAATTAACAAATGGGACCTCTTGAAAATGAAAAGCTTTTGTAAAGCAAAGGACACTTTCAATATGAAGAAGAGGCAGTTTACTAAATGGTAAAAGATCTTCACCAATTCTACATCTGACAAAGAGCTAATATCCAGAATGTATAAAGAAGTCAAGGAATTAATCACCAACACACCAAATAATCCAATTTAAAAGTGGGATATAGAGCTAAGCAGAGAATTCTCAACAAGGGAATCTCAAGAATCAAAGAATCAGAGGAATCATGAGAAGCACTTAAGAAAATGCTCAGCATCCTTAGTCAACAGGGAAATGCAAATTGAAATGACTGAGATTCCATCTTTCACCCTTCAGTATGGCTAATGGCTAAGATCAAACACTCAAGTGACAAAACATGCTGGAGAGGATATGGAGAAAAGGGAACACTTCTCCATTACTAATGGGAATGAATAGTTGTACAATCACTTTGAAAATCAATCTGTGGTAGCTCAGTAACCAATTGGTTTCCCATAGTGAGGGGAACAAGGACTATTTCTAACAGGAACTCAATGACTGGCTCTTTGACCTCCCCATCTCCCAAAGGAGGAACAGTCCGGTTAGGCCACAGAGGGCTTTGCAGCCAGTCCTGAAGATACCTGATAAAACAGGATCGGATGAATCGGGAGGAGGTCCCCCTCATCAGTGGACTTGGAAAGGGGTACAGTGGAGATGAGGGAGGGAGAGTGGGAATGGGAGGGAATGAGGGAGCAGGATACGGCTGGGATACAGATGTAACTGATAAGAAAAAATGTAACTGATAAGAAAAAAATAAAATTAAAATAAAAAAATTAAAAAAAAAAAGAAAATCAATCTGCTCAGAAAACTGGGAATAGGCATGCCTCAAGACCCAGCTATACCATTCCTGGGTATATACCCCAAAGACATGCCAGTCCTGTTACTTCTTTTCTCCTACTTCCAATGTTCATCCTATTTGTCTTTCTCTGTGAGGCTTGATCATCTTATTGTGGGTCCTCTTTCTTGTTTATCTTCTTTAGGTGTACAGATTTGAGTACGTTTATCCTATCTTATAAGTCTAGTACTCCCTTATAAGTGAGTATATACAGTTTGTGTCTTTCTGCTTCTGGCATACCTCACTCAGGATGGTCTTTTCCAGATCCCACCATTTGCCTGCAAATTTGCCTGCAAATTTCATGATTTCCTTATTTTTCATTGCTGAGTAATACTCCATTGTATAGATGTACCACAATTTCTGTATCCATTCCTCCGTTGATGGACATCTGGGTTGTTTCCAGCTTCTGGCTATTACAAATAAAGCTACTACAAACATGGCTGAGCAAATGTCCTTGTTGTGTACTTGAGCATATTTTGGAGATATGCCTAGGAATATGACAGGATAGGAGCCTACCACAGAGGGCCTCTGAAAGACTCTACCTAGCAGTGTATCAAAGCAGGTACTGAGACTCTTCACCAAACCTTCGGCAGAGTGCAGGCAATCATATGAAAGAAGGGGAGTTAGTATGATCTGGAGAGGACAGGAGCTCCACAATGACCAAATATATCTGGGCGCAGGGGTCTTTTATGAGACTGTATCTCCAACTAAGGACCATGTGTGGATATAACCTAGAACCTCTGCTCAGATGCAGCCCATGGTAGCTGAGTATCTAAGTAGGTACCCTAGTAAGGGGAACAGGGACTATTTGACTCCCGCTCCCCGAGGGAGGAACAAACTTGCTAGGCCACAGAGGAAGACATTGCAGCCAGTCCTAAAGAGACCTGATAAGCTAGGGTCAGATGGAAGGGGAGGAGGACCTCCCCTATCAGTGGACTTGGAAAGGAGATGAGGGAGGGAGGGTGGGATTAGAAAGGAGTGAGGGAGGGGGCTACAGCTGGGATACAAATTAATAAACATAACTAATATTAAAAAATAAAAAGGTAATTAAAAAATAAAATAACAAAAAGCATATAATTGCAAAAATACATTGAAACAAAAAACAAAATAATACAAAACAACAAACAAACAAAAGATGTTCCAACATACAACACAGACATTTACTCATCCATGTTTACAGCAGGTTTATTTATAATAGCCAGAAACTGGAAACAATCTATACATCTTTCAACTGAAGAATGGATACAAAAATTGTGGTGCACTTACACAATAGAAAACTACTCGGCCATTAAAAGCAAGAAAATCATGAAATTTGCAGGCAAATAGATATTACTAGGAAAGATCATCCTGGATGAGGTAACATAGACATAGAAAGACACACATGGTATATACTCACTTAGAAGCAGATTTTAGTCATATAGCACAAGATAGACATACTACAATGCACAGACTCTGACAAGATAATTCCTTACACTACATGTGGGCCCACTAGTTGGGGGAGTAGCGAATATCTCTTACATGGACTATGTTGCCTGCTTTTTTTTTTTTTTTTTTTTTTTTATCATTTTCCCTTGATGGGACTTCTCTACCAGGCCACAGGGTATGAAGATGAACTCAGTCCTCATGTGAATAAGTGAGCTGGGGTGTCTGAGTAAGGGGGCTCCCTTATTCTGAGGAATAGGGGAGAGGAGATGCAGGAGGGAGAATGGGAATGGGAGGAAATAGAAGGGAGGGGCCTATGATCCAGATGTAAACGAAATAAATTAATTAAAAAAAATAAGCCTGGGGAGATGGCTATGTGGGTAATGTTCCTGCTGTGCAAACATAAGAGCCTGAGTTCAGATCCTGGCATTCATATAAAACAGTCTGGCATGGCCACAAGCTTCTGCAGCACCGGGGCTCGTGCGGCAGAGAGAGAAGGAATACTGGGGCTTTCAGGTCAGATAGTGTAGTTAATCAGTGAGCCCTGGTCCAGTCAGACTGCCTATATCAAAAGACGAAATGAATGATAGAAGATGACACTTGACTCTCTCCTCTTCCTTCACAGACACATATTAAGTTTAGTTTTCATGTGTATAAAATATATATTGCTGGATCTATTCCTGGGTTAATAATGTCACATGAAATTTTCCCTAAGTAGAAGATGATAACATTTTAATGAAGGATACATTTTAGACTCTAAAATAATTTCTTAACTGGGTGGATTAAAAATTATATTTGATAAGATTTTTATATAAAAATGTAGAAAAAGTCCATAATTTGTTTACCTGATGCACTTGAATAAGGAATATACAGTGTATGGGAGAAGGTGGAAATTTTATTCCAGAAGTTGAGAGACATTAACCTTTAAGACAGAATGCTGAGAGGCTGATCAAAGCAAACTAAAGTACATTATTGAGTAAGCATGTCCATGGGCAAGTGTTATAATGAACTGGTGTTTTCAAATAAGAAAGAGAGTGAAAAATCTCTTGCACTAAATCACTCTCTTCATTTCAAATGAAATACCGTTGGATGCCTGCACAGGGTGACTCTTACTGATGAATTTTGCTGCAGTTTATACCTCTCTCTCTGAGCCTGTCAATCAACCCATACTCTTCACCAGTGAATGAAATTGAAGTTTCTATACTCTGCTGACCCTTCGTTTCCAAGAACCATGGCTTACCTGTATTATTGATCAATATTGTTTTCATGATGGGAAATTTGCTAGGACTGTGGTTTCAGCTGTTCATCTATTTACAAAACCATTCCTGAGGATTTGGCTCCTCTATGTTCCAGCCCTTTGAATAAAAGTAACCCATCTATTTCAAGTAAAGTTGTTATTGCCATTGAGCACTTACTTTCCATTGCAAAATGTTTTAGAGGATTCCAGTGCGCAAAAACAGAAGTGCAAACTTACGGAATTATAATGTATAGTGTGTAGCAAGTGGCATGACTGTGTGGTGTAGCACATGAAGTAGGATTCTGGATCACCAACTGAGCCCATATGGGCCTCTCTAATCCCTGGAATGGTAGTCAACATTCCTCAGTCATCAGGGAAGTGCAAATTAAGTCTGACCCAAGTTTTCATATCACCCAAGTCAGAAAGACTATCATCAAGAAAACAAATGACAAAAATGATGCTGGGGATGGGTAGAAAGAGGAACTTTTGCTCACTTATGGTGTAAATGTCAATCTGTGCAGCCGCTGTGGAAACCTGTACAGAGGGCATTCACAAACTGAAAAGCAAATGACCACATAAAATAGAAATGCTTTCACATTCATGTTTATTGCTGCATTATTCATAATATCCAAGAAATAGAACCAGTCTAGATGTGTATCAACACAAGAATGGATTAATAAAAATATGGTGTATATGTGTTACAAAATGTCAAGCAGTAATTAAAAAAAAAAAGTGAAATAGTCCCATTAGCAAGAGCTTTATTCTCCTCCCTCATTCCCTCCCAATCCTACCCTCCCTACCTCATCTCCTCTCATTCCCCTCTCCAAATCCACTGATAGGGGAGGTCCTCCTCCCTTTCCATCTGATCCTAGATTATCAGGCCTCAAAAAGATACTTTATTCTTTATTTTCAGGGAATAATTTAAATATAAAAAATCTGTGACATATATAGATGCATACCTTTTTCATGGGTATTCATGACTCTAAAGATAAATGAATATAATAAATGGCATGGTGTTTTGTAAAATAAGAGAAAAGAAGGGTCATTTAGCAAACAGAAAAAAGTTGGAAATATTTGTTTTATACACACAAAAAGAAAAACATGAATTTATTTATGTAGATTAAAGAGCAATAAGATGTAATTTAAGTTGTGGGAAGCTATAGACATATGTGCCACTCACAAAAACTAGAATAAAAAACATATAAATGCCCTCATATGTTATAAAAAGTTAGTAAGTGAAAATGGGAAGCTAATGGAAACCGATGAGCTAAGAACATGAACATTATGTTTAGAAAATATAGCATCTCAGTGCGCATTCAGTATTCATAGAGTTTACATTCACAGAATTCAGTGAAATGCCGTTTCACAGCTGAAGAGATGGCCATATGTTACACTTCTAAAGTGTGAGATTTGTCATTCCAGATAAGAAGACCAAATGCAGACAAAGCTGGACTCTGTGAGCAGTCTGGGATTCCTTAATTTCTCTTCTCTGGCAAGAAAGTCTCACTTTCTTACTCACTGTCTGACTTTTTCAGAGGATGTGTGAATACATATCTACTCACTCCAGATAGGGCACAGATGACCAATTAAAGAAATGTTTCTACCCTACGATGGTTTGAGGAGCCACTGAGTTTACTTCCAGGAATGCTCTGAAAGTTGGTTTCAGGAGCTTAGGTGGCGTAAAGGCGTTGAATCACTGTAAAGCCTTAAAGTGGGGATGACTCAGGAAAGCTGGATTCCCCCCCCCCCCCCCCCCAGAGCTCTGGGCAGCTTGGTGTGTCTGACCTCCAGGCATCCACACCTGAAGACAGATGCTCAGGCAGGGAAATGGACAGAATACTTCCTATAAAGTGAGGATATAACCTAAGCAATCTAGGGGTAGTTGTGCTTTTAAATCATTGATATGAGTTTATAATTTAGCCTGTCCCTTCACCTTCATGGCTTCCAGGACCAGGCCTACCCCGATGCCCTGTAGAAATCCCAAAAGACCTCAATACTGTATTGATTATTTATGGAAAAAATAAGACGCTTTGTGAAGATACTTCTCCAAAGAGTTGTTTTCATTCTACTTTCTCATGTTTATATTAGACATCTCTTCATAGTTTCAGTTCATCATCTTTGACACTTTGGTAGGAAGAACATAGGCCCCTTCTCAATTGTTCTATCTTTTTGGTGCATTCAAAACATAAACTGGTAATCATAATGCTTCTAAAGCCATTAGACTGTCAGCAGTATGACTTCTATGTAGATAATTTAGGTGATGAAATATTTCATTTATTCTAGAACAATATTTGGAGATAACTAGTTGTCTAAGATGTTGAACATTTATAAAATTGGCTCACATTTAGGTATTTACTTGGAAAGTATTTGGTACAGTTGCTTACGGTTATTCTTAAAAGTAAGCAATAGTATAATTATTTTTTCTGTATGTAAAATTTAAGGTGTAAAATTTTGCTTGACATAATACAAACTAGAATCATTTTTCTTCATTATAGCATTTGAGGACATGCTTTGACTTTAATTTACCCTCTTTAACTATAAGTTGTTCTCAATGGACCAATTTACAATTTACGAACTTTTGTAATTAAAAGAGATTGTATGCATAACCATTAGATAGAAAGACAATTATACCTTTTGCTAAAATTTTAATGAAAATGGCATGTGTACATAATTCAATGATTATACAGAAAGAAATTAATAATGACAATTTAGTAGGGCTTCAAATTATAGCAATCTAATTAAGAAGAATGGAATACATCCTGTTTAATATTAAATCCATACTGAGAAGCATTAGAGTTCGGTGCAGGGTGCTTGCTCAGTATAGGGCTCTGGGCTCAGCTCTCAACATGAAAAAAAAAAATCTATACAGAAAAAAAAAGCTTTATGTTTAATTCCTAGAATAATTTTTATTGAGGGCATGCTATATGTGTTACTTAAGTAAAGAGTTAATCAAAATGAATGTGGGCATTGTTTTAAAGACATTTATCAAGTAAACAGTGTACACAAATTATGTTGGAGGGAAAAGATTAAAGTGTGACATTGATAATGGTGAATTCACAGCAAGAAAGGTTGTTAACAGCAGAAAAGACAGAAATATAAATGAAAATAGGCTAAAGGAAGAGGATAGCATGGAAAGGAACATAATGATACGAGTGGTAAAACACCTTTAACTAACTTGTCTAATTACATACTGTATCTCATGCTAAAGAAATAACATTTTAGAAGACTATTTGTGACGGTTATTCTTTTTTTTTCTATTTCCTAGACATATGAATTTATTTTTTTGTTTATTTTTCTTTTCCTGGCAGAGTCCCATGCAACCTGAACTGGTCCCAAACTCTCAATGCAGCTAAGGAGAATCTTGAACTCTGATCTTCCTGCCTCTAACTTTTAAGTGTAGCATTACAAGTATGTGCCATCGTGACCAGTTTAAATAGAGCTCAGGATTGAGTGACTGTTATTCTTAGCTTTTATCTTGACTAGATCTGGAACCAACTAAAACTCAAGCCACTGTTTAATTCTGTAAAGTATTTTGATGATTAGATGGAGTGGGGAGAACAAGTATTGGTGGTCTGTGTCTTTAATCAGATGCAGGTGAGTCACTGTAAGTTCTAGGCAAACTTTGTTTAAATGAAAATTCCAGGACAACTGTAGATCCATAGACAGTCCCTTCTTATAAAAAAAGAAAATAGATAGATAGATAAATAGACAGATAGATGAATAAATAGAGAAAGAAAGAAAGAAAGAATAAAAGAAAGAAAAAATGAAAGAAAGAAGAAAAAAGAAAGAGGGAGGGGGAAATGGAGGAAGAGATGGAAGGATAGTGAAGGGAAGGGAAGAAAAGGAAAAGAAAGGGAAAGCAAAAGGAAACAAAAGAAAAAAAAAAGGAAAAAAATTAGATCAAACCAAGGGAAAGGAGCTAGTATGTAACACTCTTCTATAGTAATGTCTGCCTCAAGATGATACCATGGCTTCTTGCATTGGTTTCCCTGGATGATGGATCATAAAATGTAAAGTGAAATAAATAATTTCCTCCCCCAAGTTGGTTTTGGTCATTCTTTTCATAGAAATGAAAACTCAAACTAGAATATTTAATTAAGTTGAACTCTCTATAATATGAATATAGGTCATTTATAATTCAGTTTTGAAAATTCTCCATTAATTTTGGAAGTCCATAACTTGATTCTTTGGTTTGTCTTGTTTGATTAGGAACATTTTAAAAATTTTTCTTTGTAGAACTGCAATATTGTTTTTGGCCAGATGTACACACAGCAAAGATTTCCTCCTATTCTATTGCTGTCTTGCCACTTGATCAATTGTTTCCTTTGTAATGTAGCAGCTTTTTAATTACATATATTCTAGTTTGTGTATTCTTGCTATTATTATCAGAACCATTGGTTTTCTTTTGATAAAGTCATTGCCTACGTGTATATATTGAAATGTTTTCCCCTGATAAATTTTAATGTTTCATGTCTTACATTAAATTCTAAGATTAGTCTTGGGTTGGATTTGTTTCATCATTTTAAGTATGCATGAACAATTTCATGTCCTACGTGGTGAAGAGTCTGTCTTTTCTGCAAGAACATCTTGAAAACCTCATCAAAATTAAGTGACTGTAGATGTTTTTGTTTTTTGTTTGTTTGTGTTTTTATGGCTCTATTAACTCATGTGTGTATTGTAGAGTTGATATCATGTTGATTTTGTTATTAATGTGTAAAGTAGTTTGCATTTTGGATCATGATATTTCCAGCCCTGATTTTGTTGTTTTTGTTTGTTTGTTTTCTTTGTTTAGGAATGCTGAGTCATTTGTGTTTCTATATGAATTCCAGGACATGGTTTTCTAGTTCTGTGCATAATATCATCATTATTTTCTGGAGGAATTTGTGGGATCTATAGGCCACTTTTGTAATAATAGCTATTTCTTGTTAATTCTGCTGACAGATGAATATGCAATGTTTTTGCTGTTGTTTTTCGTTCTTCCACTGTCTCCTTCATTGTCTTCCTCGTTGTTTCAAAATTTTTTACGGACGATGGCTTACACATCTTCAGTGTATTTTTCAGTATTTTTTAGAGCTATAATGAATGAGTTCATTTTCCTGATTTATTTTTCATTATGTTCGTTATAAGTTTATTGAAAAGTTACAGAATTTAGTATGTTGATTTTATAGTCTGTTAATTTGCTAAAAAAACGTATCTAGGTTTCTTTCTAGAATTTTCTGATAGAATCTTTAGAGTCTTTATGGATTGGATTATATCATCTGCAAAAAGAGAAATTTTGACATACACCCTTTCTATGTGTACCCCCTTACATTTATTTCTTTTGTCTTATAGTTCTTTCTAACTTCTTAAAGCCTTTTCATGTGACATGTTGCTTTTACTGGTCTGCATATGTTGACCCATCCTTATATTCCTACATTCCTAACTTGTTCATAGTGAATGATATTTTAAAATTTGATTTAGAAGTGTTTTACTGGATGTTTTGCATTCATATTCAATAGGGACATTTAACTATGACTTTGTTATTTATTATTTTGTTGTTGGGACCTCATCAATTTTGATATCGGGCAGTACACTTTTCATATGTTAAATTTGTTAGCATTACTTCCTTTTCTATATAGAGGACTAGTTTAAGGAGCATTGCTATTAGATTTTTTATAAATCTTTTGGAGTAACAAAAACTAAATACTTCCTGGCCTTTATTTATTTATTTATTTATTTATTTATCTATCTATTTATTTATTTATTTAGCTATTTATTTATTTATTTACTTACTTACTTATTTACTTATTTATTTGTGTTTGTGTTATTGCTTCAAACCCAAATGCTTACTAAAGATCTTACTCAGTTGTTTCTGTCCTCTTAATTCAATTCTGGAATGTCTTATGTGCCCTGAAATTTATCCGTTGATTTATACTAATTCAATTTTTTAGTATAGTTTTCTAAATTATGCAATAATAACCCAATGAATTACATTAGAATGCATCTCGTCTAATGTGTCTCTTCTTATCTATAACACTATACATTGGGATTTGCTCTATTTTTAGTTGCATTGACAAAAGAGAGTTTGACAATATTGTTTACTTTATTTTTTTATTTTGAAGTGCCAATTCTTGTTTTGTTAATTCTTTTTTGATTTAATTTTTTTAATTTTTACTTTTAGGTAGGAAAATCCATCTGATCATTCTCTCCACACTTTCTCAATTCCCAGAACTACCTAAAAAGTCTAGACTTGAAGTGAGATGTATACTATATGTGCCAATCTCCTGTGTTCACCTGACCTTCATTTCATCAAAACCATATCCAATATTTAGGCCCAAATGGGGATGTATATCCTATGTTCTTACCCAACCTGCTCTGTTCATATCAGACACAGAACTCACAAAAGAAGTCCATATGACCGTATTTCATCATGAAATAACGATGTGAAAGAGCAAGACAGGATTGCCCCACCATGCAATTCCAATCATACTCTAGAAATGTTCATGACATGGAATTTAAAAATCATTGCATAGTTTAAGAAAGCACAAAGAAATAGCTCAATTATTTTAAAGAAAATAAAATTAAATAGAATAAATGCCTGAGAAATACCAAAAATAAAGATATAAGGCTGACGGAAATGATGAAGATAAACAAGGATTCAAGAACAAAAAATTCATAAGGATATAATCAATTTGAAGACTCAGACTGAATTGAACCTGGAATTGAAAAACTTAAATACCCAACTAAAATACTCAATAGAGACACTTACAAGTAGACACTTAGAAGAAAAAAAAAAAAAACAGAAAGAAATTTTAAATCAGGATACGAGAATGAATTAAAATATCTAGATAAAAAAGCCAAGGAATAAAAAAAATATATATACAGGAATTATGGAATATCATGGAAAAAGCAAAATTTTGTTTTGTTTTGTTTTTTGTTTGTTTATTTTTTCAAAAATTTTAAAATAATATTAGATGACAAAGAAAAATGCCAGATCAATGTCACAGACAAGATCTTCAGCAAGATTATAGAATAAAATTCTCCCAAACTAAGGAAAGACATAGCTATACAAAACCAAGAAGCACTTAGAGCCCAGATGATCAGAGTCCCACAGCATAAGGTAGTTAAAACTCTAAGCATATAGAAGTAAGAAAGCATGTTGAAATATCAGGATAAAAAACAAAAGACACATAAAAAGTCAAGTATATAAGAATATCATCTGCTTTCTCAATGAAAACTCTCTGAAAGACAGAGGAGCCTGGAGTTATGCATTCCATTCTTTTTTTGTTTTAATCATTTATATTTTATTTGCTGACTTAACAAAGGTATATCACCTTCTCCTTGTTTTTATTTTTATTTTTTATTATTAGTTACATTTTATTAATTCTGTATCCCAGCTGTATCCTGCTCCCTCATTCCCTCCCAAGCTCTCCCTCCCTCCCTCATCTCCTCCCTGCCCCTTTCCAAGTCCATTGATTGGGGGGGACCTCCTCCCTGTTCATCTGACCCTGTTTTAATCTTCAGGACTGGCTGCAAAGTCCTCCTCTGTGGCCTAGCAGGACTGCTCCTCCCTTTGGGGGGGGTGTCAAAGAGCCTGCCATTGAGTTCCTGTCATAAATAGTCCCTGTTCCCCTTACTATGGGAAACCAATTAGTTACTGAGCTACCACAGGCTACATCTGAGCACAGGTTCTAGGTTATATCCATACATGATCCTTGGTGGAGTGTCAGTCTCAGAAAGGACCCCTGTGCCCAGATATATTTGGTCCTTGTGAAACTCCTATCCTTTCCATGTCATACTAACTCCCCCTTCTTTCATATGATTCCCTGCATTCCATTCTTAAAAGACAATGGCCAACCTTGGCTAAGTACCCAGCAAAGTTATCTTTAAGTGCTGGAGTAGACTTTCCGTGTTAAAAACACCCTAAAAAATATATCCCACAGAGCAAACCCAAAGACAATACAAGAAATAATATTTTTGACTGAAGACAGTACTGAGTATAGCCAAGAGACGACTGGAAGGGAAATGAATATTGTAGTACTTTGTGTTTTAGGAATAAGAGTATTGTTTTACTTTATTAATTCTTTGTATTCTTTTTATTTCCATTTCGATAATTTCTGCTCTGATTTCATTATGCATTACTATTGCTTTTTCATGTTTTATTAAAATCTTGAGCTCAATCATTAAGTTATTTAAAATATCATTTTCCAACATAAATATTTACACTTACAACTTTTCTTATTACAACTGATGATAGTGGAAAAATCTGGATCCTCTGTTGAGTCTCTAAGTATCATTATTAAAGAATTTAAGAAGTGACTCAAACGGGTTTAAGAATCATGTTATTAGAGTTCAGAAGAACAAAAAATATCTCAGGACAGGAAAGCTCTAAGTCTCAGCTGCTTTCCAAAGAAGAAAGGAGGAAGAAGGAGAAAAGGCTTTGTTGTTTTGCTTAACGTGGAGGTCAGACAAATGGCTAAGAAGAATCCACATGGTGGGAGTAGGCGGCTTTACAGAACAAGTGAGGAAGGCCAAAATGTTGGGGAAGATCAACATGTCAGGAAAAGCTTCGAGCAGAGTCAGAAAGAAAAGTGGAAGTTAAACTTTTTTGAGTAATCCACAAAGACTTAGGAACCTGTATCACTGTGCTGCTTAAGAGAGTGCACTGGAGTCAGGAATTTGGGGAAGGAAAAATTCAGTATCTCACTAAAGGAAAAGTTATTAGGCCAATCTCTTTAGCATGGCTTAAGGTTATTCAATTCCTAGGGGTAGCCTCTCGGACAACTCAATCTTAGTTCTTGTATTAGTTACTTTTCTATTGCTATGAGAAAACACGAATCAAGGAAATTTATAAAAGGAAGATGTATTTGCGCTTATTTATTTGATTCCAGGGGAATATGAGTCCATTGTGATAGGGAGATATTGCAGCAAGTGGCAGGCATAACAGCAGGGGCATGAGGCTGAGGACTCATTATCTGAACCACCACAAGCAGAAAGTAACAAAAGAGAACTTGAAATGTCATGAGTCTTTAGCCTTTCATGGTTTGCCTGCAGTGAGGCATTCAATATAGGATAAATCTACAAAAATCTGCACACCTAAAGAAGCTAAGCAAGAAGTAGGACCCTGGGTAAGATGATCAACCCTCACTCAGAAAGACAAATGGGGTAGACATTGGAAGAAGGAGAAAACAGGAAACAGGACAGAAGCCACCACAGAGGGCCTCTGAAATACTTTCCCCAGCAGTGTATCAAAGCAGATGCTGAGACTCATAACCAAACTCTGGGCAGAGTGCAGAGAATCTAATGAAAGAAGAGGGAGATAGTAAGTCCTGAAGAGGACAGGAGCTCCACAAGGAGAGCAACAGAACCAAAAAATCTGGGCACAGGGGTCTTTTCTGAGATGGATACTCCAACCAAGGACCATTCGTATTTAATCTAGAACCCATGCTCAGATGTAGTCCAATGCAGCTCAGTATCCAAGTGGGTACCCTAGTAAGGGAAGAAGGGACTGTCTCTGACAAGAACTCAGTGGCTGGCTCTTTGAACACCTTCCCCTGAGGGGGGAGCAGCCTTGCCAGGCCACAGAGGAAAACAATGCAGCCAGTCCTGATGAGACCTGATAGGCTAGGGTCAGATGGAAAGGAAGGAGGATCTCCCCTGTAGTGGACTTGGAGAGGGCCTTGGGAGGAGATAATAGAGGACTGACTACAGTGGCTAACTATAATTTGTCTTGTGCTTTTGCAGGAGCGTGATTTTGCTAGCTGAAGATAGTTTAGATTTGGTATTCTGGGGACTCTTTCAATTTATTTATTTATTCAGTTATTATTATCATTATTATTATTTATTATTATTAACAAGTTATTCACTGTGTACCATAGTTGTAGCCCCCTCACTCATCTCCTCCCCATACCCCCCTTCCTTCTTCTTCCTCCCCTATCCCTCTCCCCTAGTGTTATGATAGTGAAATTTTTCCTATGTTACTGTCTGACTTAGCCTATCAGGTCCCATCAGGACTGTCTGGATCCTTTTTCTCTGTGGGCTGGTTAGGTTGCTCCACCAGGGAGAAGTGATCAAGAAGCAGGCAACTGAGTTGTCTGCTCTTCTTACTAAGGAACCCACATGGAGACTGAGATGTCTATATGCTACATCTAGGCAGGAAGGCTATGTCCTCTCTATGGATGGTTTTTGGTTGATGCATCAGTCTCTGCAGTTACACCTGGGCCCATCTGTTTTGGCTTTGTTGGTCTCCTTTTGGGGCTCCTGTCCCCTCTGGGTCCTTCTATATCTTCCTTCTTCTATAAAACTCCATAAGTTCTGTCCAAAGTTTGCTGTGAGTCTCTGCATCTGGTTTGATTCCCTGCTGGGTAGAGGATTTTGGAGGAGATCTGTGGTAGACTTCATCCTGTTCCCTCTCTTCTACCAGTTCCAGTGTTTACCCTGTCTTCAGGGAAATAAAAATTAAAACAACTCTGAGATAACATCTCATACACATCAGAATGGTTAAGAACAAAATCTCAAGTGACAACATATGCTAGAGAGGACTGTGGAAAAAGGGGAACCCTCCTCTACTGCTGCTGGGAATGTAACCTTGTACAAACACTTTGGAAATCAATCTGGCACTTTCTTCGAAAACTGGAAATAGCAAGACCTCAAGACCGAGCTATACCATTCCTGGGCATATATCTAAAGATTTTCAACCATATAACAAGGAAATTTGCTCAATTATGTTAATAGCAGCTTTATTTGTAATAACTAGAATCTGGAAACAACCTAGAAGTCCCTCAACTGAAGAATGGATATAGAAATTTTGGACATTTACAGAATGAAATGCTATTCACTGATTAGAAACAAGAAAATCATAAAATTTGCAGGCAAATGGATGAAACTAGAAAAGATCATCCTGAGTGATGTAACCCAGAAGCAGAAATACACACATGGTATATACTCACTTATAAGATATTAGACATATAATATAGGATAAACATACTGAAACCTATGGACATAAAGAAGCTACAAGAAGCGCCCTAGGAAAGATGTTTAATTCTCATTCTGGGGACTCTTGAGATAGTATAAAGGTGTGAGCCCAAGAAGGTCTGCAGCAGCAGCTACTTCCCCTGTTGCAGCTGCTCCTGTTTATGCCTGCTAATGTTACTGGTTGTTGGTTGCTCCCGCTGCTGTTGCAAGTTGCTGCTTGCTGTTAGCTATTTGCTGCTTGCTGTTTGTTCGATTACTGGATTTCTGTTTGCTGGTTTGAGATATTCTGACCACAAAGATTAAATTTGTCCCAAGGAGCTTCATGCCCCTGATCAACAGCAAGTCTAATGAGATTAACACCCTCTTTCTCATCTCTCCTTCCTTTTCTCCTACTGGATGTTGGAGGGTTGGAATGCATAGCATTGGTGTAGGAAGGTCAAAATCCAAGTGGGCTACATAGTAATGGGAAGAGGAACTGCCTCTGACATAATCTGATTGGCCTGCTCTTTGATCACCTCCCCCTGAGGGGGGAGCAGCCTTACCAGGCCACAGAAGATGACAATGCAGCCACTCCTGATGTGATCCGATAGACTAAGATCAGAAGGAAGGAGAAGAGGACCTCCCCTATCAGTGGACTTGGGGAGGGGCATGCATGAGGAAGGGGGAGGGAGGGTGAGATTAGGAGGGGAGGAGGGAGGAGATTATGGGGGAATACAAAATGAATAAAGTGTAATTAATAGTAAAAAAATTTAAAAAAATTTAAAAAAGAACCCAATAAAGTAGCCAAAGGTCTGGGTAAAATCCACTGTCTAACTTACTAATCTAAAATAAGTTCACAGTTTTTATTTGTTTCCAACAGTCATAGCTTATTAACAAAACCACATACAACTGAAGAGTCAAATGATAGGTGTCAATCCACTAAACACACAAATGGAAGCTGAAAGTGGGCTGGACTAGCAACTGGGATTATAAAAATAGTTATTACATCATAGTTAGTTAAAAGAAATAGAGAAGACCACATCAACCTAACAACTAGGGCAATTCAGCATGAAGATTTAACAAATTATACATATACACTGAATTCCAGGATTCCCAATTTCACAAAACAGTGTTAAATGACACACAAGATCATATAGTTTCTTGCAGAATAATATATAGCATACATAAACATCTTACCATACATAAACATCTTAGAAGATGAATAGAATATTTTATCTAACAGGTATAAAATACATGTTCTTAGAGGTTCATTAAATGGTCTTTAGAATTGATCAGCTACAGAACTATCTTAATAATTAAAGTTATTCCTTCTGTCTTAAGAAATGGTAATGGAATAAAAACTAAAAATAATAGCAAGAGATGCTACGGGAGTTTCACAAGTATATGGAGTTAAGAAACACAAATCAGTAAGGATGTTTTCCAAAAAGCTAAAAAGAGTTACAATATGACCCAATATAAAATGATTTCTCCATATATGTCTAAAGGACCCTTATGTATAACACAAAGACAACTGCCCATCCAATTTTACTGCTACACTATTCACTATAAGTAAAAGAACCAACCTAGATATCCATTAACCATCAACAGATGAATGGCTAATGAAAATGTGCTATGTAACTCTAATAGAGCTAATTCGGTCATGGCATTTATACTTTTCTATGAAATAAAAATAATGTTAAGTGTAATAAGCCAAAATCACAGAGAATAGAGCTTCTATCTTCCTAATATCTTTGTAAATACATATGTGGAGGCATATAGGTCCTGAAAGTATGAAAGAGATTATGAGAGGACAAAAAATAAACCTAAAAGGAGGTGGGAAGATCGAAAAATAATGAGAGGAAATGCTACACTTAGGCCATTTATTCTCATTTTACAAAATTGCCTCCTTTTAACCCCAACATCATTCTGCTACTTAGCTACGTGTTTCCTTTGTTTTGCACATATATATTACAATTAGATTTTTCACTCTTCAAAACCATGCTATGATAAGCATCACTGTTTACATTTGCTTCAAATATATGACTTCTTACTTAAGTTGTGATACCGAAGAAAAATAAATTAAAAATACGTGGTTATCTAAACTTTTGTCATGAGTTTAGCCACACATACATTACTAATAAAAATATTTATCTGTATGTAATTATTAAAAAAGGAAATTACATGCAGTGTACATTTTATGTTACATCTATTTAGTTTCTAGTAAAGCAGACCATTGTGTTTATGTGTTCACTACAGACAGTTTGACACTCCTAACCTTTATAGAAGTTATGTTATTACATATTTTTATTTTGTGTATTTACATCTTGGTATATGCTTGTAACCACTAAATATCTTTCCAGCACCCATTTCTAATTCTTAAAATTGCATTTTCAAATATTTTACTTAAGTCAATATTATTAAAACTTTCCCCTAAGGTTTGTTTTTATGAGCATTTACTCCAATTTATGATTTGCATTTTAATTTGTTAATATTGCAGAGTAAAGTGATTCCTCAAATTCTTTACAACCTAGCCAAGAAGAGTATACAGAAAGCTGGAAGGAGTGTGAACAGCTGTCTCAGTTGGCAAAAGCATTTTCTCTGTGAGTATGAGAGTCTGAATTTGAATCCACAAAATCCATGGAAACAGACCGGCATGTCTTCTTTTATTCATAGCATAAAGAGACTAGTGTATCCTGAGCGATCACTGACCAGCAAACTTAGCTACAGTGTTTGGGTTCCAGTTCAGTGAGAGATCCTGCCTCAACTCAGTAGATAGAGAGACACGTACAGAGAGAAACATCTTACATCCTATATCCACCATTACATGAACATTCATAGGTGCACACAGCTGCACACTCAAG
>NW_026585504.1:56551895-56570938 GCF_907164565.1 Psammomys obesus | reverse complement strand
CGTATATTGAACCACCCCTGCATACCTGGGATGAAGCCTACTTGGTCATAGTGGATAATATCTTTGATGTGTTCTTGGATTCGATTTGCAAGTATTTTGTTAAGTATTTTTGCATCAATGTTCATAAGGGAGATTGGACTGAAATTCTCTTTCTTTGTTGAGTCTTTGTGAGGTTTAGGTACCAAGGTGATTGTGGCTTCATAGAATAAGTTTGGTAATATTCCTTCTGTTTCTATTTTGTGGAATAGTTTGAAGAGAATTGGAGTTAGCTCTTCTTTGAAGGTCTGGTAGAATTCTGCACTGAAGCCATCTGGTCCTGGGCTTTTCTTGGTTGGGAGACTTTTGATGACTGCTTCTATTTCTTTCGGGGATATAGGACTTTTTAATTGATTGTTTTATAAAAAATAATTTACTGTTTAATTTTCCATGTTTGATATTTGCCAATAATTGGTTATTAATTTTCATTGCTGTGTAACATGGTTGTTAAATGTAGTATAACAAAATACCTACTTTATTATTTAAGGATGTGTGAAGCATTTCCAGTGTGGGATTATAATGAGTATTTTGAAGTTCTTTAACATTTACTTATTTTGTTATATTTTTATATATGAATCAGATAGGCTCCAGAGTCTTGTATGATACTTCTTCGTGATCTATAGGAATAAATTTCTGAAATAGTTGTGTTAGTTTTTCTAATTAGATATCAGCAAGCCTAGAGGACACTGGAAGAAGCCCACCTCTTGATCATAATAAGCACCTTCTAAAACTAAAACTAGCCAACAGAATGGTACCTGAATCCCATCTTTGGCTGGTGAAAGAGATATAACATCCTGACCTGCCCAGAAGCCATTAATTGATAACTATTGTAAACCTGGCTTGAGGAGCCCTAGTATTTATAAAAAGTATTACCTAGCAGGAGAATGATAAAGAAAACATGATCTACTTTTCCCTTTCCTGAATATTTCCCAGAAAGGAGAGCCACATGGGAGAAAGTGCTTGTTCTTGAGACTTTGTGCACTCTTATCAGCCTGTCAAGAATATAAACCTGGACATAGATTCTGACCATTGTTTCTCCTACTTCATTAAACCCTGTTGTCTATACTAGATAGTTTGTGTGAATTATTTTGATGATGATTAAAAAAAAAAAACACAACACAAAACAGAGTTGCCAAGTGAGTTCGAACGGGTTTCCAAGGGAAGTTGTACAAACTAATACTCAACCATAATTTGTGAAAATCTTTGTCAGGCCTGGATCTACTTGTATCTACTTGTCTTGATATGTTAATGTACTTGCATAAAACACACATATATTTATTTGTGTTCCTGATTGTAAACCTGCACATGTTCCACACATGTGCTAATGCCCAAAAAGGTGAAAAGTGGACCTCAGATCCCTTGCAGTTAGATTTACAGCCATTTGAAAATTATCTTATGTGAGTGTTGGGAACTGAACCTGGCCCTGTGAAAAAGTGAGGGCTTTTATGTGCTGAACCATAGTGAAGATATTCTTGTTGCATATTCAAAGTGTGCAGAACGACCCTTAATCATGCAGAGCATGTGTCCCGGGCTGTGTAAAAACGAGAAAAACTATCTGACTTACTTAGGTATTATCTCTGTCTGCTGTAATCAACTGTATCAGTCAATTGCCACCAGGAATTCTGTGCCATGGTCTATTGTGTACTCAACCTGGGTCAGGAATCCTTTATACAAACTTTCATAATATGATATATCTCCATTTTTACTGAATTAATTACTTTTTACTGTGGTTACTGACATAGTTTTGTGTCACCTACTTAATTTTCAGTTCCACCAAGATAGAAACTAAGCCATTTTTCAAGAATCATCAATGGATATTTACTGAATAAGTTATTTGTTAAATGTGTAACACTAAATAATTTGTTTCAAATGAAGTTCAAACATGACTGAGCCTACTGAATAAAGAAGGTAGCAAGAAACTCCACTTTAAAAGATCAATCTTAAAAAAACCAATATTGTTAATTTAATCAGGATCTTATTGCTATAGACAAGGACTGAATCACTGAGCTACAACCCGGCTGAAAAAAATAATATTAAAATATTTATTCCTAGATCCATTTATTATTTTAGATTTATTTATCTACTTACTTATTTATTTATGTCATGTGGATATGTGTGTGCCTGAGTTTAGGTATGTGCACCACATTAGTGCAAAAGCCCATGGTGTTCCAAAGACAGGGGATATTTTGAGCTTCCAGGTAGGTTCTGTGCATCAAACCTTAGTCCTCTGGAAGAACAGTAAGTGCTCTTAGCCACTGAGCGTCTCGTCAGACCCGTAAGATATAGTCTTAATAGACGTGTAGCCCTTTTAAGTTGTATTTTACAGACATATTTTCTCATGTAACAATAAATATATTTAAAATGAGTGCGAATACTTATGAATTCAAATTTATTTTAAAAATCAGGGTGTTTTGTTGTATGCAAATAAGATATATGTTGGCCATTCACCATTAATCTACAGGATTTAGAAGGTTGAATATTTTTATAACAAATATAATGTTTAAATGTGTTCTTATTCTTTATATATATATTAAAAGAATTATATATATATGGGAAATCATTTGCCAGAATGAGTATAAAAAGTAAATTATAGAAGACTGTAAGTTTAAGGAATTTTATTTTTTAGATTTATTTACTTAGTTTATACATATAAATGTTTTGGCTACATGTAAGTATGTTCACTGTGTGCATCCCTGTGTCCTTGTAGGTTTGAAGAAGGTGTCACCCTCTGGAGATAGAGTTACAGATGATTGTGTGCTACTGTGTTGGTGCTAGAATCCAAACATAGGGCCTTTGCAAGAGCAGCAAATGTTCTCAACTGATGAGACAATCTACAAGCTCCAAGTTTAAAGTTAAGGGAAAAAAATGAAATAAAAACTTTCCCTATAAATAATTTCACATCATATTTGTAATAAAAATTCCAGAGAAATTAGCTTGCATAAAATCACATGTTATAATCTCATTAAGAAGAATCAATTAAAGAATAAATTATCTCTCCTCTAGATCAACATATTCTGGGGGCAAGTGAATTTGTGTCAAATTTTTGATGAGCTTGACAACTTTCCTAACTAATGGGCTCACAGCAAAAGTAAAACACTGAGTTAACGTAACCAGTCATTATATCAAAAGATTGTGCCGGAGTGTATAATTGGCTACTCATTTTGATCATATCTGCATCCTTGAAGAATGCTGCAGTAGGCAAAGGATATTGAACCTCAGGGACTCATCAAAACATAAGTTGAAAATGTTAAAAGGAAATTTATGTCAGTATTCAGTCCATACATGTGCAGACTTTTCTTTTGTACTAAACAACATAGTGTAATAACTGTTTTCATAGTATTGACACCTTGTTAGGTAGTGTAAGTAACCCAGAAATTATTGAGAATGCAGCAGAGGATGTATAAAGATAACATACAAATAAATATAAGAAGACAGTTTTACACAGAGTCTAAGCATCTGTGAATTTTGTTTTGGCTTCTTGTCTTTTTAGAGTGTGTGTGTGTGTGTGTGTGTGTGCGTGTTATGTATGTGCACATCTGTGGAGGCCAGAGGACTACCATAGGTAGTTATTATTTCTCAGGCTCCATTCTACCTTGGTTTGGGGGACAGGATTGCTCAATGGCCAGGAGCATACAGCGTGGGGTAGTTCTGCCTCACAGGGATGTGGATTCTCTCTTTGTCTCTGGAGCTGGGATTTACACATGCCTGTCACCACACTCACATCCTCATGCTAGCAAGGCAAACACTTTACTAACTGAGACATCTTCCCAGGGCAAATATCGCCTACTGCCATGGGTCCTAGGACCAATTCCATGTGCATGCTGAGGGCCAATGTGTCTGTCTCTCCCCTCCGTTAATTCGTAAAAGTGGGCAACTAAAATCATTAAATTGGAGGATAGAAAACGGATTCATCAGTTAAGAGCTCTGGCTGCATTTCCAGGGCATCCAGGTTCAGTTTCCAGCACATGACAGCTAATCACCATTTGTAACTCCAGATTCAGGGGATTTGACAATTTCTTCTGCACAGAGAAACATGTAAGCAGAACAATCATTCATGTAACATGAGAAATAGTAACAGGAAATTTAAAAACATATAGTGGATAAATCTATGAGAATAACAAGTTAAGCTGGGTTGGAAGAAGGAGGGTGGGAGTTATCAGTTAAGGGAACATTCTCTTCTTGCAGATAACCTGAGTTCTCCTCCTAGCACTCATGTTGGGTGGTTCACAATCCCCTGTAATTCCAGCTCCAAGAGATGGAATGTCTTTTTCTGGCCTCCATAAGAACCTGCATACACCTGGCATTTACACGCGCACACACACACACATACACACACACACACACCCTTAAAAAAAAAAACTAGCAAAAATAAATCTAAGGGAAAATATGTGGGTCAAATATGTGCATCAAAAAAGACTATGCTATGTGGAAAGCCTTTTGAGATTTATGAGGCTTTTCCAAGCTCCTGCAATTCCCGCGCATGAGAATTAACTCTAACCATCTGTAGAGGCCTTTGCTTACCCAGCTGTGTGATGAGGGAGCCACAGTAATTTAATCACTCTCTTGGCACTTTCAAAGGTACAGAAAGGAAAAATCTTCTTGAAAATATAAGAGAACAGATGAATGAAAGAGAAACGAGATGTTAAACAGAGCAAATGAATGAATGTGTTTCTCATCTGGGGACAGGAGACTATAGGTATCAAGAGAAGTACCAAGATTAGTATATGAAAAAGAAAAAAAAAAAAAAAACAAGTCAGAGAAAAGGACATGTACTACAATAAGGGCTACAACTGAAGGGCAGAGGGACATGCAGAGGGACATAATGGGGAAGGCAGGTTCTATGTAAATGACCCTTAAAGGGTCACAATTCTTAAGAGCTGGAGACACTGAACATCTAACATTTCCCAGTGCTCTGACTCACTTCCCTTCTCAGGACTGCCTTTCTCTTTCTTAATATACTGTCTCTGTTTCTATCACACCCTAAGGTGACACTGGTCCGATTCCTTGTTTAAGGACACAAGAACCAGGAAAGCCTAATAGATAACCTCCAAATTCAACCTTTTCACATCACTTACTGGACACTCAGAAGGCCTGTCTTTCTCTCTCCCCACCCTCTCTTCCTTCTCTCTCTCTCTCTCTCTGACTAAACAGATAATCTTAATAGCTAAGGTGCTACATACATGTTGTGGATTTTTCTTAGCTTTATCATGCTAGCTTATCTAAAGAAATAAGAAATCTGTTAATAATGGTAGAGTTAAAGTTTGGGGAGTACTTCATCTAATTAATTTTGTTCAGAATTTTAAAATATCAATACTGAAAATTAATATATGACTTTCAACAGTTATTAATGGACTGACCGCAGGATTTTACACACCAGTGCAAGTTTATAATAACACAGAAAGTGATGAGCATAATGTTCATGTAAACTGCCCTTAATATATTGTCTCTGCTCTAAGCACCTTGATCAGCCACTAGCCTCTGCATTAACTGACATTGCTTTTTGTCAGTAACTCAAATGAAATAAATTGTGTTTTAAATTATATAAGTGTATGTTTCTGTGTGGCATATTATTTAGGCTTTCTAATACTGTGATAAAACACAAGACTGAAAGTAACCCCAGGAGAAAAGGATTTATTTGGCTTATAGATCTTGATCACAGTCCACCATTGAGGGAAACAGTACAGGAACTCAAGCAGAGCAGCAGCATGGAAGCAGGAACTGAGCAGAGATCGTTAAGGAACACTGTTTACCAGCTTGCTCTCCATGGTCAACTTGCTTTATTTTTCCTAAGATTATAATCTATTTATAACATTTTCCGCTTCTTTCCTTCCAAACTCTTGCAAATACCTGTCCCCATTCTCCTTGAAATTCATAAACTCTCATTTCACTGTTATTGCATACATATATTTATATGTGTGTATATATACATATATATTTTAAGTGTAACTTATGCAGTGTATATAATGTTACATGTATTTATGTTTTCAGGAATGATATTTTGGCACTGGACAACCAATTGGTGCGCTTTTCCTTTGGGGAAATCTTTCCTACTCTTAGCATTTCTCTATTGCCTGTAGTTCTTTGTATAGTGCTGAGACCTTGTAGAATTTTCTTCATGGAGTTTGGTATGTTCATTGTTATCATCCTTCTTCATCTTGGCTCTTATAATCTTTCTGCCTTCCCTTCTTCAATGTTCCCTAAGCATTAGAAATAGGAGTGTTTTGTAGATACATCCATTGGAACTGGGTTCAACAACTGCATTTTTGAGAGGTTGTGTTTTCTATAGGTTTTTCTGTTGGTTGCAAAGAAAAGCATCCTTAATTATAAGACTCATATCCAGACTATGTGTCCAGAGATAAGACTGAAAACAGTAGGATGGCCCCTCCTTCAACAATCATTATTCAAGAACATGCCACAGAGACTTGGCTAACTGAGGGAGGCATTTTCTCAACTGAAGTTTACTCTTCTTAGATGACCCCGGGTTTTGTAAAGAGACAACAACAAATTAACCAGCACAATGAGTATGTGTACTAGAAGAGGACACTGGATGCCCTGGTGTTGGTGAGAAAGGTAATGTAAGCCTCCAGACATGGGTGCTAGGAATTGAACTCAGGTCCTCTGTAAGAGCAGTGTCCACTCTTAACTGCAGAAACATCTTGCCAGCCCATCATTAGATCATTTTGACAGAAATCTGATCCTGTGCATAATGCAAGATCATCATTACCTGCAATATATTACCAGATCCCTGACAGACTCTTGATTTCATCTGAGAGTAAAATCTGCCTATTCATAATTACTCTCATGGAAAAAATGTATATGCTGATGAATTGCCTGGCTCAGGTATATTGTCAAGCCCAGATGTGTGAAAAAGAAATCTCCTATTGCTGTAATAATTTTTCTTCCCTCCTGAGAAGCTTCATTCCAACAGCAGCTCATCATCACTGACAACATCTGAAACAAGATGTCTGCTTTAAAGTCTGTGCTAAAATATTCAGGTCCTAATTGATGTCCACAAATCATCATGTGGCTTATTGATGCAAGGCCCTTCAGTACAGATTGATAACTTGTCACTGCTTCTTTTATTAGTAAAAGTCACTGTCAGGGATTGACATCCTAAAATGAGACTCATACATCTTAGACCATAATCAGGAAAGGATCAGGAATCCATCAAATCAAATCCCTGCAGCTCTACATTAGCAGATGCCAAGTGAAGAGTTGGATATAAAATTATTTTTCCTTGGAAAATTATTGTTTAAGGTTGAACAATATATGTATGAAATATCTGTATGTGTTTATCTATATATTTACACATATTTACATATATGAAGGTGAAAATATGACCCTTTGAGTGTTTTCCCCATGTGAGACAGTTGCATTGCTACTTTTTGAGGAATTTGAAAACCGGTCTGTATAATTTTGTGTCCTATTCCTTAATAATATATCTTATTAATTATATATCTTATATGATACTCTGAATATCATCTTTCTTTTACCATTCAATCATTTTCACAGTATCTCTGAATAGCTGTCTGATTTTTTTTTAAGTGTAGAATATTGAGATTTTAGGGAGTTGAAAAGTTTACAATACAAGTGCAGCCTAACTTTTCCCTAAAAATATTTATTGAAATCCTAGAAAATTCAAATTTAAATATTATCCAAAACACCCCATTACAAAGCTATTTCTCCTCTTCTTAGCTTGGAGTTAGAACTCACAGAGTGACTGTGCAGTAATTCTCACATGGCATTAATTTTGGGTCTGACATTCCTGTACAACTGTTCCATAACCCTACCCTATCTGTGCAAATTGCTCTGCAAATGTCTAATTGTCTGTTCTTCTGAAAATTCACTCCCTGAGTAAAAGTGCCAAGCTCACAAATGGAGTCATATAAATAACAAGACAGTGTGGCTGGAAAGAAAATGGCTTGTTATACACTGAGATTAGTGTGCAGAGGATGGTGGCTCTCAGGAACTATTAGCCAGAGGCATGTTCAACTCTCAGGGAAATTAGTGTAGTTCATAGGAAGCACTTAATAAACAGGCAACCAACACAGAATGAGTATCTCAGAGCCCAGCAGATGGCTTTTATTACCCCCAGCATCATACCAAAGGGCATGTTGGTTTTAGAAATTTCAGCCTAGTGTCTCATATTTGACTTTTCACTGTAAAGTTGACGCCTCTGAGCAAACTTAGCAAAAGTCTGCAGGAAATACGAGAAAACAAAAACAGTTACTTTATATTTTAATCATTACCAAGTGTTATTAGAAAGGAGTATGTTCTCCCGTTTGAAAGGAAGAAATGGAATAGACATTTACCAAGATTTATCTATGCATAAAATAATGGCATTGAAGCTTTTTGGATTAGGAGAAGAAATATTTCAGCTGAATCCTGGCATGAGGCATTTCCCTGTTTAATCTCTTTCTGTTTTAGCCTGAAAAAGGCAAAGAATTGGGAAAGTGGTGAAATATTTAATGCATATTAAATTACAAAGATAATATATTTTTCATAATCCTCTGCCTGTCACTCATAACAATGATGGTGCTTTTATTTCAAAACAGGAATGAAGTTGAGAACTGATCATATATGTATTTTTTTTTTATTTCCCAGGAACTTTTTTATAGATGTCTCATTCCCCAAGCATAAAAATTCCTCCAAGGGACAAAGAAGAAAAATACAAATGGCCCACTGAATGATGTTCTAAAATCACATTATCAATACTGTATGCATAAACAAAACATCTCTCTCAGAAATCTTGGATCAAAACTTGAAAAGTTAGTCAAAGTTCATGAAAAAAGTTGACATCTTTATAGTTAGTTTACCAATAAACACCAATAAATCAAATCATCCAATTAAAAATAGGGTACAGAGCTAAACACAATTCTCAACAGAAGAATATCAAAAGACAGAAAAACACTTGAAGAAATGTTCAATGTCCTTAATCATCAGGGAAATGTAAATCAAAATGAATCTGAGATTCTGCCTTACACCCATCAGAATGGCTAAGATCAAAAACTCAAGTGACAATACATTCTAGAGAGGATGTGAAGAAAACAGAACTCTCCGTGCCATTGCTGTTGGGAATGTAAACTTGTACAACCACTTTGGAAATCAATCTGGCACTTTCTCAGAAAATTGGGAATAGCTCTACCTCAAGACCCAGCTATACCACTCCTGGGCATATATCTGAAAGATGCTCCACCATTCAATAAGGACATTTGCTCAACTATGTTCATATCAGCTTTATTCATAATAGCCAGATTCTGGAAACAACCTAGATGTCTCTCAACCAAAGAATGGATACAGAAATTTTGTATCCATTCCTCAGTTGAGGGACATCATTTTTTCCTAGTAAGGGGAACTGGGGCTGTCTCTGACATGAACTAAGTGGCTGGCTCTTCTCCCTGAGGAGTAAGCAGCCTTACCAGGTCACAGAGGAGAACAATGTAGCCTGTCCTGATGAGGCTAGGGTCAGCTGGAATTGAAGGAGGACCTCCCCTATCAATGGACTGTGGGAGGGGCATGGGGGGAGAAGAAGGAGGGAGGACGAGATTAGGAGGGCTTGAGGAAGAGGGCTACAGCTGGCTACAGCTGGGATACAAAGTGAATAAACTGTAATTAATCAAATAAATTTTAAAAAACAAAAAAGGTACAAGCAGGAAATCATGAAATTTGCAGGCAAGTGGATGGAATTAGAAAAGATCATCCTGAGTGAGGTAACCCAGAGGCAGAAAGACAGGAATGGTATGTACTCACTTATAAACAGATATTAGATGAGCAGTACTCAGGCTCAGATCCATATCTGCCAACCCATGTTGGCCTGTGTGGGCCCAAGCAACATTCAGCTTAGAGCCCTCTCTGCCCCCTTCCAAGATTCCTGGACATCAGAGACACCCAAATAGCTAGAGGTTTGCATAAGTATACAAGCAACCAAACCCAAGGCCAAATGTCACCACTTGAGATTTGCTATTCTACCATAGCAAGTCCTGGAAATACTAACACACCTGAAGTACAAGAAAATCATATTAAATATGAGGTTATTAAAACAGTAGAGGCTTTAAAGAAAGACAGCTCTCAAAGAAATATGGGAAATATATTCAAACAGATGAATCAATTCAATAAATCTTTTAAAGAATTACTTGAAAATATAATGATAAGGGAGGGGAACACAACCCACACACAAAAACGTCGACTCAAAATTCATCCTGCCTGTAAGATGTACAAGGATATTTTGATAATGGTGTCCTTTACTTTACAGAAGCTTTTCAGCTTCATGAGGTCCCATTTATTGATTGTTGTTCTTAGAGCCTGTGCTGTTGGTGTTCTGTTCAGGAAGTTGTCTCCTGTGCCAATGAGTTCTAGGGTATTCCCCACTTTTTTTTCTAACCGATTTAGAATATCTGGTTTTATGTTGAGGTCTCTGATCCACTTGGACTTTAGTTTTGTGCAGGGTGATGAATATGGATCTATTTTCATTTTTCTGCATGTGGACATCCAGTTGGACCAGCACCATTTGTTGAAGATGCTGTCTTTTTTCCATTGAATGGATTTGGCTGCTTTGTTAAAAATCAAGTATTCATAGGTGTGTGGTTTTATTTCTGGGTCTTCTATTCAGTTTCATTGATCCTCCTTTCTGTTTCTATGCCAATACCATGCACTTTCAAGGACACTTGCTCAACCATGTTTGTAGCAGCTTTATTCGTAATAGCTGGAACCTGGAAACAACCCAGATGTCCATCAATGGAGGAATGGATACAGAAATTGTGGTATTTTTACACAATGGAATACTCCTCAGTAATCAAAAAGGAGGAAATCATGAAATTTGCAGGCAAATGGTGGGATCTAGAAAAGATCTTTCTGAGTGAAGTATCCAAGGAGAAGGACAAACATGGTATATACTCGCTTATATAGACCTACAAGATATGATAAACATAATGAAGTCTACATACCTAAAGAAGATAAACAAGAAAGCAGACACGAGGTAAGATAATCAATCCTCACTTAGAAAGACAAATGAGATGTGCATTGGATATGACAGGAGTCTACCTCAGAAGTCATCTGAAAGACCCTACCAAGCAGCGTTTCAAAACAGTTACTAAGACTCATAACCAACCCTTCGGCAGAAGGGGAGTTAGTATGACTGGGAAAGGATACGAGCCCCACGAGGACCAAATATATCTGGGCACAGGAGTTTTTTTTTGAAACTGTTTCTCCAACCAAGGACCATGTATGGATATAACCTAGAACCTTTACTCGGACGAAACTCGTGGTAGCTCAATAACCAATTGGTTTCCCATAGTAAGGGGAACAGGGACTATCTCTGACAGGAACTCAATGGCAGGCTCTTTGACCTCCCCACCCCCCAAGGGAGGAGCAGTCCTGCTAGGCCACAGAGGAGGACTTTGCAGCCAGTCGTGAAGATACCTGATAAAACAGGGCCAGACAAAGAGGACAATCCATGGACTTGGAAAGGGGCAGGGAGAAGCTGAGGGAGGGATGGTGGGATTGGGAGGGAATAAGGGAGCGGGATATAGCTGGGATACAGAGTTAATAAAATGTAACTAATAATAATAAACAATAAAAAAAAAGATGTGCAAGGATAAAGATAGAGCAAAGACTGAGGGATGGCACCTGGCCCAACCCAAAACCCAGCCCATGGGAAGGAACCAACAACCTCTGTCACTATTAAACATACTGTGCTATGCTTGTAGACAGGAGTCAAGTAGGGTTGTCCTTTGGAAGTGACCCTGTCTCAAAAAACATAGAAAGGGAGGACTGATAACTTAGGTTGTCCTCTGGCACTTATGTGTTGTGGCCTGCTCACCTGCACTCATGAACACAAACGTGCACTTATAAACAGGCATCACACACATACTCACACACACAGTGAGAGAGAGAAAACCAACAAAAGAGTTCTGTTCCAAGATTCTGAGACCTCGGAGACAAACTGTCACTCCCTGAGTGTTGCAGATTCCCAGAGCACTCACACCCAAGTGAGCTTTGGCTGCCTCCTGAGCAAGTAAGCTTCAGGTGGGTATAGCACTAGAAGGCTCCTGGGCTCCTGGGTCCCAATGATGCCTAGTGGTCTTGGTCTCGTAGTGGCAGGATCAGGAGTAGCCAATGTGAAGGCTGAAAAAGGAGAACTGAAATCCTGTGCTGCTTTGGTGGCAGTCTACCTCTGCTTTAGTGTTGTCAGAGTTTTCAGTCCGCTGTTTCTGTTTTAATCTACGGTCTTTTTGAGCCATCAGACTCATTGAATGGTGTTTTGTAGTGAAAAGGTTTCAAATGAAAGTTTCACTCACATTTAAAAATATCACATTATTGCTGATTCATCTGCTTAGCCTTGGGGAAAAAAATCATACATCAATATCTAAGTGCTACTTTTTCTTTTAACTGGTTCATAAAACTGAATTTCTAGCTGTGGAACAGAAGTTGGGTATGAACTCATTCTGGAAGGGCAGGGGACTCAGTTACTGGTTAGTGTTCCATATGGCTAATTTTTGCATAAAGTCTTTGTTATGAGAGACTGAGACAATTTCTTCTGAGACTACCAGATACAAGTGAAACTTTATGACAGGACAAAATAAACACTGGGTCGATCAAGATATCAACTGCAGTCTCCCTGTACTACTATGCATTAAGAATTTTTAGATGAAAACATACACAATTCTAACCTGGATGACTACCAAATAATTAAATGAGTAATAACAAAGACTAAAAACAATAGCAAAAGGGGGAAAATGATGTACTGTAGATATTCCCAACCCTGATTTTAACAAGGTAATATGTATGCTTTGCTCCTAATTCTGTTATGTAAATAGGATCTCTCCAAGCCAGCACAGCTCCCTCTCATTTGCTAAATAGCTATTTGCAATTACAATCTGTTCCATGGCAGCAACTTTTACTAGCTAAGTACTAGATATCAATAAACAATGTTCCTATAGTACGTTACATAATTGAAAAGAATACCTTCATAAGCACCATTTCTGTAAGACAGCTTTCCTTGGGCTATTTACTCTGTATGTAACAAACCCAGGCCTGAAATCAAATGGCAGTTTACAAAAACAGTGAGACTTTGGAAGTGGCACTGAATCTGCGTTTTAGTAAGAAAGTGATTGTGGGTTTGAAAAAGTCAGAATGTTTCTTTTACTGAGAGTAGGGCTCTTGAATTTTTGTATCATGAGGGTGCCACTGACTCAGCCTGGAGAACAAAGAAATCCTCTATATAACACAATCTTTTGATCTCTCTCTCATTTTCTCTATATGTGGTATGTTTTATACACTTGTATATACGAGTGCACATGTCTATGCACAGACATATAGAGGTCAGAAAAAGTTATTAAGTGTCTTCTTCTATCACTCTGTATTTTATTACCTTCAGACAAGATCTCTTACTCAGCTGGAAACTTGTTCTGTAGAGCTAGCAAGCTCAGGTATCCACGTGTTTCTGCTCCGAGTGCTTGGATTGCATGCATTAGTAGCCATGTGCAGCTTTTTACTTTGGTGCTTGGGATTTGAACTCAGGTTCTTATGATTATAGAGCAAGCACTCTTACCTACTGAGCCTTCTCCCCAGCCTCTCATTTGACCTCTCAATAAATGGTCTCCTTAATTTATGCTGTAGAATTTTCCTCTTCTGTGTTTTGAGTTGGCTCTTCACATAAAAAATTTCATTCCAGTTAGTCAAGTAGTCACAAGAATATCACTTATTACTTTAATCAACGTCCTTTATGAACAGACTAAAATAGAGGGGAAAATAACTCGAATTTAAATGTCAAGAAGATACATGTTCTTATGCAAAATTTATTGATTTTTTTTAGGAGTAAATCATGTAACTTACACTTTAATTTTGCTTCAGTCTCTCAGATATCAGGGCTAAATTGTGATTCACTAGGAATAATTGAAGATCTCTACAAATTGAGCACATTGTGTGAAGATTCCATTTCAAAGCAGATTTGATATTCCATTTCTGTTTTCTGACCTTTTACCTAATATATATCTGCTCCATGTTATGTTATTTAATTTTGTAGATAAATATTGGTAAAACGGAGCTGGAGAGTTAGGCCATCGGGTAAAAGTGCTTATAACTATTGCAGAGGACCCAAGTTTTCTATTTCCTGTGGCTCACACTCCCTGTAACTCCCTGTAATTCCATTGACAGACAACATACATTTCAATAATAGGTTTAATTATTAATGGTATCAGTTCTCTACTCAAAAGACTAGATAAAGACTAGATGAATGGATCAAGAAACAAAATGCAACTACCTGCTTCCTATAAGAAATATATATTAGAGGGCTTCGAAGCCAGTCCTGAAGATACCTGATAAAACAGGATCTGATGAATGGGGAGGAGGTCCCCCCCTATCAGTGGAGTTGGAAAGGGGCACAGTGGAGATGAGGGAGGGAGGGCGGGATTGGGAGGGAATGAGGAGCAGGACACAGCTGGGATACAGAGTTAATAAAATGTAACTGATAAGAAAAAAATAAAATTAAATAAAAAAAAGAAATATATATTAGTTTTAAAAATAGGCAAAGCCTTAGAGTAAAAGGATAGACAAAATTATTCCTGTTACATAGGACCAGGGAGCAAGTAGGCATCGCTATCCTAATACTTAACAAAATAAATTCCAAACTGAAACTACTCATAAGAAATAACGTGGGAGTCCCAGACTGAACTGTGGGCCCACAGCACCATAGACTGGATTTCCCAGTCGAGAGATAACCCCACGGAGCAGGAAACAATTGGGACCGACCCCAGGTTACCCAGACATCCTCTGGAAAAGACTCGGGTTCCGCGGGTGCCCCAGGAGCCAGCCCGGACCCAGAGCCAGGACAAAGGCGCCTGCACGGAGCCCAGTCTGCGCGCGTGATTCGCCACTAGAGATAGAACTGTGGGCACCAGGGCACCAGGGCACCAGACTGCGTGTCTCTGGCAGGAGGAAACCCCAGCAGAGGGGGTCAGCAGCTCTAATGCTTAGGACACCCAGCACCAAAACACTTCCTGGACTCACGCAGACTCTAGTGCAGGCAGGAGCGCTGTGCTCTGCCGCCATTGTTGAGTTCCCCTGGGGCCCTGGGACACACAGCTGCATCCTCAGACCTGCAGGAGCTGGAGAGCCATTTCAGCAGCCCTCAGATACTGTGCCAGGAAGCGGCCAGTTGTCCCTGGCAGGACTATCAAAACTGTGGGAATTCTTGGTCCTTCAGGGGGGCTGAACCCACAGCATCTGGACCAGAGCAGTGCCTGCAGCCGCCATCCCAGACAGAGACACACAGCTTCTGGTCCAGAGTGAGGCACTCAGCCTCCAGACCAGAGCAGTGCCCACAGGCGACAACTCAACCTAGGTGCACATTCTCCAGGTCCAGAGCAGAGCAATCAGCCTCTGGCCCAGAGACTTGCTGAGTGCACCTCCCACTTTCCCGGACAGAACTGTGCGCCCCAGGATAACAGACTGAGTTTCCCTGTTGGGAGAAAACCCCAAAGCTAAGGAACCAGCAGTTTCTTTAAGAGGACTATACATGGAAATTTAGTGAGCAGCAGCACACTAAATTTATAACAAGAAACCCAGCACTGGGGCAGCTGTCTTGAGAAATTCTATGGGTAAGAGGAGATCCCCCCCCGGCCTAACATAGACCACAGCTACTACTTAGGGCTATAAACCTGAGGTGAGCAGTGGCAACACCTGAGAAACACTGGCCATACAGTGACCTTAACCAAAAAGCAGAGAAGGACTCCTTCAGGAAAAATCATCTTCCGGCCAAGGGGATACTCCCTACCTCAGGACTCCAGGAAGCACAGAAACTAACAGCCAACACCTAAATCAGCCCAATGGGTAGAGATCAGCGTAAAGGCTCAACCAACAAAAGACAGAGCAATATGGCATCTCCAGAACCCAGCCATCCAGGGGCAAACCTCAGACCTGAACAATGCAGCATAATAGAAAATCAAGAAGATGACCTTACATCTATGTTGATGAAGAGGATAATAGAGGAAACAAATAAAATACTTAAAGAATTAGAGGAAGATAAAACCAAACAGATCATGGCTATCCGTAAAGAAATGGAGGAAGATAAAGACAAGCAGATTAGGGCCATCCGTGAAGAAATACGGGAAGATGCAGCCAAACAGCTTGTGGCCTTCAGAGAAGAAATAATTAAATCACTGAAAGAAATCAAAGAGACAGAGTTGAAGGCACTAAAAGAAAAAGAGGAAAATACAAGCAGACAGGTGAAGGAAGTAAACAAAACAACTCAAGACCTGAAGATAGAACTAGAAAAATTAAAGAAAACACAAATGGAGGAAATAATGGAGAGGAAGAATTTAGGGAAGAAAACAGGAACTACAGAGGTAAGCATAACCAACAGAATACAAGAAATGGAAGAAAGAATCTCAGGTGTAGAAGATACAATGGAAGAAATCGATGTATCTGTCAAAGAAAATGTTAAATCCAAAAAAATCCTGACACAGACCGTCCAAGAAATCTAAGACAATATGAAAAGACAAAATCTAAGAATAATAGGAATAGAGGAAAAAGAAGACTCCCTTGTCCAAGGCCCAGAAAATATTTTCAACAAAATCATTGAAGAAAATTTCCCCAAGTTAAAGGAGAAGCCAATAAGGATACATGAGGCCTAAAGAACACCCAACAAATTTGACCAGAAAAGAAAATCCTCCCGCCACATAATCATCAAAACAGTAAGTATACAGAACAAAGAAAAAATACTAAAAGCTGCATGGGAAAAAGGCCAAGTAACATATAACAGCAAACCCATTAGAATCACACATGACTTTTCAACAGAAACTATGAAAGCCAGAAGGGCCTGGACAGATATCATGCAGACCCTAAGAGAACACAGATGTCAACCCAGGCTACTATAACCTGCAAAACTCTCAGTCCTCATAGACGGAGAAAACAAGATATTCAATGACAAAAACAAATTTCAACAATACCTACACACAAATCCAGCATTACAGAAGATACTGGAAGGGAAAATACAACCCAAGAAAATTAGCTTCTGTCAAGAAAACACAGGAAATAATTAACCTTACTACAGCAAAACAAAAGCAACCAAGCACACAACCTTATGACCACAGCCATCATCATAATTAAAGGATCTAACAGGCACTGGTCATTAATCTCTCTCAACATCAATGGACTCAACTCTCCAGTAAAAAGACACAGATTAACAGAATGGATACGTAAACAAAACCCAGCAATCTCTTGCATACAAAAAACACACCTAAGGCACAAAGATAGACATTACCTGAGAGTAAAAGGTTGGAATACGACTTTCCAAGCAAATGGACCCAAGAAACAAGCAGGAGTAGCCATTCTAATATCTGATAAAATAGACTTTCAACCAAAATTAATAAAAAGAGATGAGGAAGGACACTTCATACTCATCGAGGGAAAATTCCACCAGGAAGACATTACAATCCTGAACATCTATGCCCCAAATACAAGAGCACCCACATTTGTAAAAGAAACATTGATAAAATTTCAACCACATATAGATCCCCACACATTAATAGTGGGAGACTTCAGCACCCCACTCTCAACAAAGGACAGGTCAACAAAACAGAAATTAAACAAAGAAACAATTTCTCTGACAGAGGTCATGAATCAAATGGACCTCACAGACATTTACAGAACTTTACACCCAAACACAAAAGAATTTACCTTCTTCTCAGCACCTCATGGAACCTTCTCCAAAATAGACCATATAGTTGGTCACAAAGCAAGCCTCAACAGGTACAAGAAGACTGAAATAATCCCTTTTATCCTGTCTGAGCACCATGGAATAAAGCTGGACTTCAACAACAACAGAAATAGCAAAAAGCCTATACACACATGGAAACTGAACAACTTGTTACTAAATGACAGCTGGGTCAGGGAAGAAATAAAGAAAGAAATTAAAGCCTTTCTAGAACTCAATGAAAATGAAGACACAACATACCCTAACTTGTGGGACACAATGAAAGCAGTGCTAAGAGGAAAGTTCATAGCACTAAGTGCCTTCAAGAAGAAATTCGAGACAGCCCATTCAAGCAACTTAATGGCCCACTTAAAAACCCTAGAAAAAGAAGAAGCAGACACACCAAAAAGGAGTAGACGGCTGGAAATAATCAAACTCAGGGCTGAAATCAATCAATTAGAAACAAATAAAACAATTCAAAGAATCAATGAAACCAAGAGCTGGTTCTTTGAGAAAATCAACAAGATCGACAAACCCTTAGGCAAGCTAACTAAAAGGCAGAGAGACACCACCCAAATCAACAAAATCAGAAATGAAAAGGGGGACATAACTACAGACACTGAGGAAATCCAAACAATCATTAGGACTTACTTCAAAAGTCTATACTCAACAAAATTTGAAAATCTAAATGAAATGGACAATTTTCTTGATCGATTTGACTTACCAAAGCTGAATCAGGACCAGGTAAATCAAGTAAATAGTCCTATATCCACCAAAGAAATAGAAGCGGTCATCAAAAGTCTCCCATCCAAAAAAAGCCCAGGACCAGATGGCTTCAGCGCAGAATTCTACCAGACCTTCAAAGAAGAGCTAACTCCAATTCTCTTCAAACTATTCCACAAAATAGAAACAGAAGGAACATTACCAAACTCATTCTATGAAGCCACAATCACCTTGGTACCTAAACCTCACAATGACTCAACTAAGAAAGAGAATTTCAGGCCAATCTTCCTTATGAACATTGATGCAAAAATACTTAACAAAATACTTGCAAACCAGATCCAAGAACACATCAAAGATATTATCCACTATGACCAAGTAGGCTTCATCCCAGGTATGCAGGGGTGGTTCAATATACGAAAATCCATCAATGTGATCCACCATATTAACCAACTGAAAGAAAAAAACCACATGATAATCTCCCTAGATGCTGAAAAAGCATTTGACAAAATCCAACATCCATTCATGTTTAAAGTACTGGAGAGATAAGGGATACAAGGCACATATCTAAACATAGTAAAGGCGATATACAGCA
>NW_026585504.1:56545195-56551885 GCF_907164565.1 Psammomys obesus | reverse complement strand
AAAAGACAAAAGGGCTGAGAAAGAAATTAGAGAAACAACACCCTTCATAATAGCCACAAAAGACATAAAGTACCTTGGTGTAACCCTAACCAAGCAAGTCAAAGACTTATATGAAAAAAATTTCAAGTCTCTGAAGAAAGAATTAGAGGAAGATATGAGAAGATGGAAAGATCTCCCATGCTCATGGCTTGGCAGGATTAACATAGTAAAAATGGCCATCTTACCAAAAGCAAGCTACAGATTTAATGCAATTCCCATCAAATTGCCAACACAATTCTTTACAGACCTGGAAAGAAAAATTCTCAACTTCATATGGAATAACAATAAACCCAGAATTGCTAAAACAATCCTCTACAATAAAAGATCTTCTGGAGGTATCTCCATCCCTGATCTCAAGCTGTACTATAGAGCAACAGTTATAAAAACTGCATGGTACTGGCATAGAAACAGAATGGTGGATCAATGGAATCGAACAGAAGACCCAGAAATAAACCCACACACTTACAGACACCTGATTTTTGACAAAGTTGCCAAAACTATACAATGGAAAAAAGATAGCATCTTCAACAAATGGTGCTGGTCCAACTGGATGTCTACATGTAGAAAAATGAAACTAGATCCATACTTATCACCCTGCACAAAACTGAAGTCCAAGTGGATCAAAGACCTCAACATAAAACCAGACACATCTAAATCGGCTAGAAAAAAAAAAGTGGGGAATACCCTAGAACTCATTGGTACAGGAGAACATATCCTGAACAGAACACCAACAGCACAGGCTCTAAGAGCAACAATCAATAAATGGGACCTCATGAAACTGAAAAGCTTCTGTAAAGCAAAGGACACCATCATCAAAACAAAGCGACTGCCTACAGATTGGGAAAGAATCATCACCAACCCTTTATCTGACAGAGAACTCATATCCAATATATATAAAGAACTAAACAAACTGAAAAGCAATAAACCAAGTAATCCACTTAAAAAATGGGGAACAGAGGTAAAGAGAGAATTCTCTGTAGAAGAATATCGAATGGCAGAGAAGCACTTAAAGAAATGCTCAACCTCATTAGCCATTAGGGAAATGCAAATCAAAACAACCCTGAGATTTCACCTTACACCCATCAGAATGGCCAAGATGAAAAACTCAAGGGACAACATATGCTGGAGAGGTTGTGGAGAAAGGGGAACCCTTCTCCACTGCTGGTGGGAATGTAAACTGGTACAACCACTCTGGAAATCAATCTGGCGCTTTCTCAGACAACTAGGAATAGTGCTTCCTCAAGATCCAGCCATACCACTCCTAGGCATATACCCAAAAGAGGCGCAAGTACACAAAAAGGACATTTGCTCAACCATGTTTGTAGCAGCTTTATTTGTAATAGGCAGAAGCTGGAAACAACCCAGATGCCCCTCAACTGAAGAATGGATGCAGAAACTGTGGTACATCTATACAATGGAGTATTACTCAGCAATGAAAAATAAGGAAATCATGAAATTTGCAGGTAAATGGTAGGACCTGGAAAGGATCATCCTGAGTGAGTTGTCCCAGAAGCAAAAAGACACGCATGTTATATACTCACTCATATAAACATACAATATAGAATAAACCCACTAAAATCTGTACATCTAAACAAACTAAGCAAAAGAGAGGACCCTAACTAAAATGTTCAATCCCCACCCTGAAAGGCAAAGAGGATGGACATCAGAAGAAAAAGAAAATAGGAAACAACCTCTGAACCTGCTACAGAGGGCCTCTGAAAGCCAGAAGAAAATAGGAAACAACCTTGAAACCTACCACAGAGGGCCTCTGAAAACCTCTGCCCTACAGACTATCAAAGCAGATGCTGAGCCTGATGGACAACTGATGGGCAGAGTGAATGGAATTTTATGTAAGAAGTGGGAAATAGTAAGAGCTGGAGGGGACGGGAACTCCACAAGGAGAGCAACAGAACAAGATAATTTGAACACAGTGAACTTCCCAGAAAATCATACTCCAACCAAGGACTATTCGTGGAGATGACCTGGAACCCCTGCACAGGTGTAGCCCATGTCAGTTCAGTGTCCAAGTGGGTTACATAGTAATGGGAAGAGGGACTACCTCTGACATAATCTGAATTGCCTGCTCGTTGATCACTTCTCCCTGAGGGGGGAGCAGCCTTACCAGGCCACAGTAGAGGTCAATGCAGCCACTTTTGATGAGAACTGATAGACTAAGATCAGAAAGGAGAGGAGAACCTCCCCTATCAGTGGACTTGGGGAGTGGCATGCATGCAGAAAGGGGAGGGAGGGTGGGATCAGCAGGGGAGGAGGGAGGGGCTTATGGGGGGATACAAAATGAATAAAGTGTAATTAATAAAAAAAAAAAGAAAGAACGTGGGATACTTCTTTCTAATCAAGGGAATAATTAATAAAAAATACATTTTTCTCCTTAGCTTATATGCACCAAATTTTGTTCAAAGTAGCAAATTTCATAAAATCTACTATTGTATTTAAATGCACAAATTAACATCAACCTATCAATAGTAGGTGATATTAATATCCCTTTTTCTCAAATAAAAAGATCATCTAGAGAAACATCAGAAAATAAATGCCACTCTAAACACATGGACTTAACAGACACATGCAGAATATTTTACCCAAACACCTAAGAACATACCTTCTACTCAGTAGCAATTGAAAATTTCTCTAAAATAGATCACATCCTGGCACATAAACCAAATCTTTACAAATTCACAAAGATTGAAATAACTCTCTGTATCCTGTCTGATTGTAATGTAATAAAACTTAAAATTGACAGTAAACCAAATATCTAGTATATTCACAAACTCATGGATGTTAAACAATTCATTCCTGATTGATGAGTCAGTTAAATAAGTCAAGAAAGAATGAAAATTTTCTGGAACTAAATAAAAATGAAAACATGATGCAATAAAAACTCTGGGACACATCAAAAACAATCATACAAGGGGGGTTTATAGCTCTAGTTGTCTACATTTTGTTAATCCTGAGATTTGAAGAAAAAAAAAAAAGGCCTAGTCAACATTGAATCTAAAGCAAGCTTATAATGTTGGAGCATCATCTCCAGCCTTGCGGCTGATACTATCTGGCAGACTTCGGTGAAGCAGGTAATATAAAGGACTTGCCTGCCTTGTCCTTACAAAGTCTGGCAGTCTACTCTCCTGCACCCAGTTTTTTCTAGGATTCTGTCTGCGATTAAAGCAATGACATTTTTCTGCCCAGTGGCTACTTTGTCAAATATGAAGCCATTTCCTAAATGAGAAATTGTTTTGATGCTCATCATTTTCTTTGAAGTTGAAAGGGAGTACTGCCAGGAGCTGACATGTTTCACTGCCGAAAGATTTTCAAATTAATAAAATGTCTTTAAATGCCATATATTGTAGATCACTGAGATTTTGAAGACCATCTGTTTATCTCTAGTATCTCTGAATTGTTTGTTTCTGGCTACATACTGACTGATTAATTTAAAAAACACCTATGATAAACCGAATTAGTACCTAACAAAACCATAAGTTTGATTGACTATTAGTTTATATTTCTTAATTATTCTAAACAGTTTGATAGCAGCTTTCAAAAGGACTAGAACTGCATATAGCATTTAAGAATTACCTAGGTACAAAACCTTAAAGGAGTTGATACATAGAATGATGTAACCAAAATATAGCCTTAATTTGTATCAGTATACAAAAGACCTATAAGAAAAGATTCAATAATTAAACTTTTTCTTTATTGTAACTTTAAATGTTAAATGTTTAATATTTTATTATGCAAGGCCTGAACATCAATAGTAACGTTAACATTTTTATATTTTGGTTGCTTGAAAAATAATTCTTCCTTTTCTTTACTAACAATCAGTCATCTGATTGCCTGTTATGGCTGAACATCAATTTTCATCTCCTAGTTCTATTCAAAAATCTGCAATAATTTAATACAACCATCCATGAGGCAATTGACAATCTGCATGTTTCCATATTCTTTAACAGTTAATGATAAAATGATTGCCATTGAACTGAAGTTCCTTCAGCATTAAAATCTACTTAGAGAGGCTGGGAACTTCCCTCATTTCCATATATCACATTGCCATAGAACATAATAGTTCCCTGTATGGCCCAGTTTTTTTTTTTTTTTAGAAAAAAAAAAAAAAGCAGCTATCTGCTAGTAAAGAAACGGTTAAATATATATCTTTAAATCTGTCTTTGTTAGTCCGAATAGACCATAAGAGCCAGTGATTTTTATTTTACAAAGAATATCATTTGATTAATCTATTTATAGCATTTTTAAATTTTCATTTTCATTGGGGATATATTTCATATAATGTTTAATTATGACTTGAAATGATCGTCAGTATAATCCTGGGTTGATTGATATGGGGCTACAGTCTTCTCAAAGAGCATAAGCTTCCATGCACTCTGCCTGAAGTTTAGTTATGAGCCTCAGCATCTGCTTTGTTACATTGCTGGGTAGAGTTTTTCAGAGGCCCTCTATGGTAGGCTCCTGTCCTGTTCCCTGTTTTCTTCCTCTTCCAATGTCACCCCTTTTGCCTTTCTAAATGAGGATTGATCATCTTACCCAGGGTCCACCTTCTTCCTAAGCTTCTTTAGATGTACAGATTTTAGTATGTTTATCCATATTATATGTCTAATATATACTTATAAGTGAGTATATACCATGTATGTCTTTCTACTCCTGGGATACCTCACTGAGGATGATTTTTTTCTAGATCCCACCATTTGCCTGAAAATTTCATGATTTTCTTGTTTTTAATGGCTGAGTACTATTCCATGTGTAAATTACCACAATTTCTGTATCCATTTTTCAGTTGAGGGGCATCTGGGCTGTTTCCAGCTTCTGGCTATTACAAATAAAGCTGCTACAAACATGGTTGAGCAAATGTCATTGTGTACTTGAGCATAGTTTAGATATATGCCTAGGGGTTGTATGGAGCTCCACAAGGATAGCAACAGAACCAAAAAACCTAGGTCCAGGGGTATTTTCTGAGACTGATACTGAAACCAAGGACAATGCGTGGAGATAACTTAGAACCCCTGCACAGATGTGGCCATGGCTGCTCAGTATCCAAGTGGGTGTCCTAGTAAGGGGAAAAGGGACTGACTGACATGAACTTTGTGGCTGGCTCTTTGACCACCTCCTCTTGGGTGGGGAGTAGCCTTGCCACAGAGGAGATGCAGCAAGTCCTGATGAGACCTGATAAGCTAGAATCAGATGCAAGGGGAGGAGGACTTCCCCTATCTATGGACTTGGAGAGGGGCATAAGAGGAGATGAGGGAGGGAGGGTGGTATTGGAAGGGGATGAGGGAAGGTGCTACAGCTGGGACACAAGTGAATAAACTGTAGTTAAGATAAAAATAAATATATTTTTTTTTAAAAAAAGAGCATAAGCAAACATTTTTCATTGAAGAAACAGCGGCTTTTTAAATGAAGGAAACCAACCAGAATTAACCTAACATGGTCAAATTTTCAAGGTACTTTACAGTTTATTTTCAAATCACTATTTGCAGGTATGAGAAACTAAAGCAAATTCAGTGCATGTGCCCACTCTACAGCTTCTTACACACTCTGGCCTTCCACAACATTGTCTACACCTTCAGGTTAGGCTTTCCCTAGCTCTGCTCCTTTGGCTGAAACAGGCATTTTACTGTAGACAAGCTGTTCTTTCCCTTTCCGCTCTTTACTACCCCAGTCTCCTGCTTTTTCTCTTGCTTTTCAGACAACACAAAAATACTTTCACCAAAATCCTCCTCATGTTTTTTTAACTAAGTCATTTCATGGTTCTTTAGCATCCTGACATGATACACTATAAAAACTGCATTTTTCTTAATTGGCTCAAATAGTATGGCTTGGTTTCATTTGGTAAAAAAAAAAAAAAAAAGTAAAATAAATATTTGATTTGCAAACAATCCTAGGTTACTTTGTTAAATAAATAAATAAATAAATAAATATTTATAATTATATATATATATATATATATATATTGAACTCCCCTAAAGGATGAGAAACTGTTTCAAGTTCTTTGTTAGGTTACCCAAGGTCATTATTTTAAAATACCTGATAAACATTAAATTATTTCATAGCATTATATATTTAAACATTTTTTAAAACCTGTTTTTGAATATTAAAATAAAGTAGCTTTTAAAGAGTAAAATCATAGAGTATAACCGTAATTTTTAGAAGTCAAAACCAAACTTTATATTACCTGTGGGGGCTTGTTTCTTTAGTGGGATCATGCCATTTGTTGTTCATAATGGCTCCAAGTGTAAGTTGCAAGTTTAAGTTAACTTTTTGTTACATATGTTGCAGAATTTTAACATGCCCAATAACCAATAATCTATAACCAAGATATACATAACATAGTAAACTTACACATTTAAAAAAGATAGACAAAACGTTTCTTACTTCTTCAGCCGTAATTTCCAGGGAGGAGCATCTTGTTACCTGTTTAATCCAATTCTCATGACCACAGAGGCTTTGTTCTTACTGGTGCCCTTTAAGAGCAGCCTACACAGGCAGCCCTGGGCCTGCCACCCGCTTAACTCAGGCAACAGATTCCCAGCTGCGAGTACAAGGATTCAAGGACAGAGCCAGTTTATCAGTTTTTGCTGTGTTTTATCTATCTATCTATCTATCTATCTATCTATCTATCTATCTATCTAT
>NW_026585504.1:56535545-56545185 GCF_907164565.1 Psammomys obesus | reverse complement strand
TATCTATCTATCTATCTATCTATCTATCTATCTATCTATCTATCTATCTATCTATCTATCTATCTTACTGGAGAAGCTGAGAAGCTGCTTTTCTCTGAAAATTTTTGAAATAAGCTAAACCATTTTAGGGGGTAAACAGACGACCAACAGATGCAGTTTGGCCCATGATTAATAAAAATTAATCCAGAAAAGTCCACAATTAGACAATGCCAAGCATAACACAAACGACAGATAGATACAAGATACACTCCCAGGAGACAAAGAGAGAAACAAAACATCAAACCTGCGTCTCCTGATTTTGCTCTCCAAGGGGCAAACAGACCCAATGCTGATTCAAAAAGGACAAGAGCATCACTGACTCTCCCTGGCAGCCTGGAGCATCCGACCCTCTCAGAACCTGCTGAGAGTCTACTAGGAGCTCAGAGCACCCTCCAGCATTCCTGATCACTGGACTCTCCACGTGTCCACTAAGTGTTTCTGGCCCCCTTAATGCACTTAAGGGACTTCCCATACATAGAGACAAAGATACCAGACAAGATACAGGGCATGCCCACAAACTTACCATTTGTTTGGGGAGGAGTAGTCCAGAGTGCCCGAGATACTGGATGAGTCCCCAAATGTTAGGGTCTGATAATAGCTGAGGAAAAGACCCTTCCTACTCAAGTAGTATACAAGAACAAAGGGTGTTTATTTTTCATAAGTTACCAGCATGCTGTGATCATCATTATGGCAAAATGGCCATCCAGAAGGGAGTTCATAGGTTTAATTTATAGACAGTTAGGGGCTGTGTGTGTGGTAACTCTTAAACTAATTGGTCAGAAATGACATAGGGTACAAGGAGGTTCAGGATTGGCTGATTGCTTAGGGATTTTCCCTAGTTACAGCGCACTGTGTTGACTCGTTGATGTTTGGCTTTTACTCACGCGTTGACCTTTAATTTGATTGGTTAGGGCTGGCTGTGCTTTACTTTGGGAACAGCAAGACCATGTATTTATAAACATAGCTTTTGGTCTACTTGACCTGCGAGCTGATTGGTTGTCCTCAGGTTTTGGCTTTTCCAGGAATTCTTTGTCTGAATTCTGAGAAACAGAAACGCAGGCCCCATTAAGCAAGGTGAAAAAAATTCAGCCTCTCACGGAGTCAGGCTGGTCAAAAGGGCTTAAGGCTTCCAGGAGGTCTTTAAGGTTGCCAGACCTCGTCTATGTCCCCGTTTTCATTTCTGATTTTGTTGATTTAGATGGTGTTTTTCTGCCTTTTAGTTAGTTTAGCTAAGGGATTGTTTATCTTGTTGATATTCTCAAAGAACCAGCTCTTGTTTTTGTTTTTGTTTTTGTTTTAATTATTCTGTTTCTAATTTATTGATTTCTGCCCTGAGTTTGATTATTTCCAGTTATCTACTCCTCTTGAGTGTGTCTGCTTCTTTTTTCCCCCTGGGGCTTTCAGATGTGCCATTAAGTTGCATGTATGAGATGTCTCCAATTTCTTAATTTCTTTATGAAGGTATTTAGTGCTTTGAAATTTCCGTTAGCACTGCTTTCAATGTGTCCCATAAGCTTGGTTATGGTGTGCCTTCATTTTCATTGAATTATAGGAAATATTTAATTTTTCTCCCTGATCCAGCTGTTGATGAGTAGAGAGTGTTCAGTTTCCATACATGTGTAGGCTATTTTGTTATTTCTGTTGTTGTTAAGGTCGATGGTGATCTGATAGCATACAAGGTATTATTTTAGTCTTTATGCATCTGTGGAGGCTTGCTTTGTGACCTACAATATGGCCAGTTTTGGAGAAGGTTCTGTGAGGTGCTGAGAAGGTATACCCTTTTGTGTTTGGGTGAAAGGATCTGTAGGTGCCTGTGTGTCCCACTATTAATGTGTGGGGATCACCAAGTAGTTTAAGCTTTATTAATGTTTCTTTTAGAAATGTGGGTTCCTTTGTATTGGGGGCATGGATGTTCAGAATTGAGATGTCTTCTTGCTGTATTTTTTTTTTTATGAGTATGAGGTGTCTTTCCTCATCTATTTTGATTAATTTTGTTTGAAAGTCTGTTTTGTTAGATATTAGAATGGCTACTCCAGCTTGCTTCTTGGGTCCATTTCTTTGGAAAACCTTTTCGCAGCCTTTTACTTTTAGGTAATGTCTAACTTTGTGGCTGAGATGAGTTTTTGTATGCAGCAGAATTTTGGGTCCTGTTTATACATCCATTCTGTTAGTCTTTGTCTTTTTATTGGAGAGTTGAATCCATTGATGTTGAAAGATATTAATGACCAGTGACTGTAGAGGGTTTTTTTTTTGTTTGTTTGTTTTGTTTTGTTTTATTTTTTTTTTGATGTTGCTTCTAATAATGTGTCTGTGTGCTTGTCTACTTTTGGTTTTGCTGTAATGTAGTTATTGGGGGGGGGTTGTTAAATTCCTCAGGTGGGAGTTTTTCTAGTATCTTCCGTAGGGCTTGGTTTTGGATGGATATTGTTTAAATTGTTTTGTTATGGAATATGTTGTTTTCTCCATTCATGGTGATTGAAAGTTTGCTGAGTATAGTCATTTGGACTGGCATCTGTAGTCTCTTAGGTTTTGCAAGACAGATGAACTTGCGAAGGGGTGTCCTAGGGATGAGGCTGTGCCAAGTGGGAGCCCCAGAGTTTTTCCTGGTCTTAGCTGAATATCCTGAAGATGAACCTCGTGTTTTCCTGTGGGATCTGCTCTCACCTGAGAAATGAAGATACCAGGGTTTTGAGGTCTACAATATGGCCTGCTGGTCACTTTGCTCTCATTGCTCAGCTGCTGTTCAGATAGCCTCTCAGGTTGGAGCCACCATCTTGGATCCTTTGAATGAGGAACTTAACTGTGTCAATGGGGGAGAATATATATATATATATATGTGTGTGTGTGTGTGTGTATGTATATATATATATATATATATATATATGAATCACATGAATAATGAAAGAGAGTAGAATGTGGAATCATGTGCTGAGTTCAATCTTGTGCTACAGAACATTGAAAAGTTTTACTGAAAAGAATCTTATTACAGTCATGGGAATCATATGTTTTGATTTGATACTTTACCAGTAGGTTTAGAACACATTACCTCAAAGACATGTTCCTGGAACTGTGGCTTTCTGTACAGTATTTTCTTCTCTTTAATTGTCATGTCTGAGATCATAAGATCATCCAGGAATGACAACTCAAATTACATAAAGGATGGGTTTCTTAATTAGATCCCTCATGAAATATATTAAACTTAAGTTTTATTTTAGAAGATGTCTCTGCCTAATTAAGTCAACTGGGAAGGATGAAGCTCATATGGCCTGAGAATGTTAACCTTGACTCTCTAGTCCATTGACCTGTGATGAAGCAGCTATTTTCCATAACTGAGAATGGGGGATCCCAGGGTAATTGATACTAAACAGACCAAACATGGGTTTCTTTCAAGTGTCTGACATGGCATCCCAATTAGAACAATTATTCCAAATACATTAGTTTTTCCTGTCTCTCCTTCTAATATCTAACTCAAGATTTTCCCATTCATTTTTATAATTTATTTTTTATTTATTGCAATTTATTCACTGTGTATCCAGCTGTAGCCTCCTCTCTTGTCCCCTCTCAATCCTGTACTCCCTCCCTCCTCTCCTCTCCATGCCCCTCTCTAAGTCCACTGATAGGGGAAGACCTCCTTCTCTTCCATCTGACCCTAGCCAGCAGGTCTCACCAGGACTGGCTGCATTGTTTTCCTCTGTGGCCTGGTAAGGCTGCCCACCCACAGTGTGTGGGGGGGGGGTTAGAAAGCCTGTCACTGACTTCATTTCAGAGACAGCCCCTGTTCCCCTGGGGCTCTCCATGGTTGATGTTTATTGAACACTGTCTCAGTAAATGTATATATATTTTTATTATACACATTTTATAGTTATCAGTTGTGCTGTCCCTTGACAACTTTTGCTGTTTGTTTTTCATTTTATAAGTAGTAATCAAACAAATGTGTGAAAATTCTGAAAAAATTAATAACGGTAGAAAGCTTCATCTGACCTCAGCTGTATTTTTAACCTTAATAGGTACACTATCACCAATTCCCGAGAGGATGTGAATAATCTTTCTCACTCATTAGAGTAGAAATCACTGGTATAATTTACTCAGTTCCTTGTTTCTTTTGGCACCTGTATGTGACAAGGGACACAATCAAGCTGATACCCTACCACTAGCTTCATTAATTGTCAGCAGTCAAAACATTCTGGCCCCAGTTTCTTTTCTGTGCTTATGCATCTGGATGTGCAGGTAAACTTATGTGTGCGAGTGTATGTGGATGTGTGTTTGTATGTAGAGCCCATGGGACAACACTGGCTAACTCAAACAAAATGTAACTTGGTTTATTTTTAATTTCCATGTATTTGTTTGATTTTCTTTTCAAGACAGGATTTCTCTGTGTAGTCTTAGTTATTCTGGAAATCTCCAGAATGTACAACAGGCTAGTGTCAAACTCACACAGATCCACCTGCCTCTGGAACTTGAAGGCTTGGATTAAAGACATTTGCCACCACCAGGCTGTTTATTTGATTTTTGATGAACCATTGTTTATTGACTTGGGACTCACTAAGTAGGCTAGAATGGCCTGACAGGAAGGCCCAGGGACTATACTGTTTCATTGGTCCAAAATTTCTACAAGTATACACCACAAAGCCTGACATTGTTTTACATGTATTCTGAAGATTGGATTCAGATCCTCATGCTTTCATTGCAAGAACCTTGCCAAATGATGTCTTTCTAACCCTTGATTTTTCAGTTCTTCCTAAGTGTCTAAGATTCTTTCTAAGAATTCTAAGATTCAAATCTTTTTAAAGATTTTTAGATATCAATATGTAATTATGTTTATTTTAGGAGTTGCCCTCCAAGACCACTGTAGTCATAAAGACTCATGCTAAAGAGGATAGGATATTCAGGAAATTGCCTTTTTACCACATTCTTTTTCCTATGATATGAGGTAGACGAATTTTTGCAACTGTAGAGATGAGAGAATTCACATGGTTAAGAACACAGTTTTACAATCAGGACCCATGTTCAGATCCTACCATCCATGTAATAAGCTGATCTTAAATATACATGTAACCAGAATGCTGTGGGAAGCAAATAGAGGAAGATTTCAGGAGTATTTAGCTTCCAGCCAGCTGATACAGCCAGCTCCAGTTTCAGGAGGAGACACTGCCTCAAAGAGTAAAAGAGTCATAGAAAAGCAAACTTGAAGTTCTCACCTGAAATCTATGGATTTTCATGACTGCATAGATCTAGCTATCTGTATGCACATGTGTAACACAGACACACGAACACACACAGTGATAAAATTGAGACTCGGAATGTTGAAATAAAATTGATAAAATGAAAGGTTAGACAAGAGAGGTAGGTTTTTTCCTTGAATCTGTTTATATCCCATATCTGTTCCCGTCTTACCAAACAAAAATTTTCCTACTTCTTACATGACCTTAGAGCATGTTAGCATGTGTTTCAATTTAAAATCACCCTCCACCTAAAGTCCAGTGGTTCTCAACATTCCAACGCCATGACCCTTTAATACCATTCCTGTTGAGGTGATCTACAACCACAAAATTATTTTTGTTGTAATTTTGTTTACTATAATTTTGCTACTGTTATCAATCATAATGTCAATATCTATGTTTTCTTAATAAACTTAGGCAGCCCCTGTAAAAAGATCATTCAATCCCTCTCTCTAATCCCACATCTTGAGAACTGTTGGTCTAGAAAATTACCTTCTTGACATGTTGAATTACGTAAGTTTGTGAGTTCTTTCTCTCCAGTGTTTCATCCCCCAGAGTACGTTCCCAAGGGAGTAACTGCAAAAAACATATTTGAAGAAACTAGAACTGGGTGGTGTCAACACAGATGTAGCCCCATTGCCACAGACTTCGATTTGACTGCCAGTCACACACTGTAACAGACTTTACTTAAATCAAGCTCTGACATGATTGGAACAAAAACCAAAGGAAACATCTGCCAAAACAGAAATCGTGTCAGACCCTTAAATAAGAAGAATGTTTATATAGGGTGTAACATCTGAGCAGTTGTAAAGCCAGCTTTATAATCTTTTACAAAATTCTCAATGGTTGCTTTTGCTGTCATCAGGCAATATTTCTTCTATTCTTTTTAATTCTGGTGTAGAGATTGTTCCCACCATAGAGAAGAAAAGTGGGACTATCACAGGAGATAAGAGTCGATTTGCCATACTTCTGGAATGAAGCACAGGTTTACTCACATCCAAATACCCTGACAATTCACTGAAAATTTTTTCCTGTTTTAATTTGTGGTTATATAGTTGGAGCACACATTGGCAAAAGTAATATGAGCCTTGTTGCGCATTGTATGGAGTATCCAGTGAGTAGATAGCATTCTGGCTGGCTTGCAAAGTGGGAAAGCCAAATCAAATACTCAGAAATTTGTAAGAAGGTTGGTTTTAATGTCAGCTTGCCACAAATTAGAATCACCTGAGTAGAGAGCCTTGCCAAAAGAAATGTTCTGATTCTTTTTTATATAGGAAGTCCCACCTTCATGTGGACAGCATTATTTTATTCAGATAAAAAGGTAATTTCAGACAGCGTGTCTCTGTCTCTTTGCTTTCCTGGCCTCCTTTTGGCATGGGGTCGACTTGTCCTGTCACTGCTGCTGCTTCCTTTTCTGACAGCAGGAACAGCTTTTCCCAAGCTTTCATTGCAGGTGGGCAGAAACAACTCTACAGAAAACTTCTTGACTTCCAGAGTCTAACTGAAGAGGGACCCAGCCTTGTGCGATGAGAAACTACAGGTTGTCAGCTCTATCCCACCCTCCTGGTAAGACAGTCATTATGGAATTATTCCTATTCTTGAGGCACCCAGCTTCCAGGTTCTCAGCTCCTCCTGTGAGTTAGCTGCTGATTCCACTTTAAAGTTGACTCAATAAACAAATTATTGTTTGACTCTGGTACTTTTTGCCCTTTGTTCCATAGACTTGGAACAAATATATACATTGGCTTTTACACCTCTATGTATGCATTACAAATTCAGAAATACTTAGAGGAAAAATAAGCTCCTCTATTTTAATGTCTCCAGTTTTAGGAATAAAGAATAATCTCTCTCTCTCTCTCTCTCTCTCTCTCTCTCTCTCTCTCTCTTCCTCTGTGTGTGTGTGTGTGTGTGTATGTGTGTGTATGTGCATATGCAAGTGAATGTGCACAGATATAAGTGGAAGCTGATGTTCAATGTCTTCCTCAATTGTTTTTTGCCTTATTATTATTATTATTATTACTATTATTATTATTATTATTATTATTATTATTATTATTATTATTATTATTATTTTAGACAGAATCTCCCCCAGAACCTAAATTTACCAGTTTGGCTAATCCCTCAGGCCAGAGAGACTTTTGGATTCCTGTGTATGCGTCCACAGAATTGGGCTTAGAAACAGTAGCCATCATGAATAGATTTTTGTGCAGGTGCTAGGGACTCAAACTAAGATCTGGACTAAGACATCTCCCCAGCCCTTGACCTTTTATAGTAGTAATGTGGTTATTTAAAATAAACACAAATAAGAAGAATGGGATGGTTGAGTTATGCTATAACATGTCCAAAGAGGGAAAATGTAGAAACTCTGCCCAAAGACATTAACAGGCAAAATAGACTGCAGATCTGCTTAGCTGTTGGTGTCTCATCACCATAAAAGAAGCAGTAGAGAGAGAGGCAGAAGAGGGTTTTCACTTCATTTATTTAATATCTCTCTCTGTACGCATGATCACTTGTGGAGTTGCATACACTGTGTGGTCAGAGAGCAAATTGAGATGCCATTTCTCTCCTTGTTTTGTTTAACACAATCTCTTGTTTTCCACTGTGTATCCCATGGTGGCTGGCCTTCAAGCTTTTTAGATAATCTACTCCTTGACCTCTCACTGTAACCTAGGTGCACTGCTGGGATTACACACACACACTGATGTCTCTGGTTTTGTCTCCGATGTGATTGAATCTGATCACTACTGTCTGTACCTCAGTATCCTTTCCCAAAGACAAGATTTGTAGTAATAATTATTTTAACAATACTACAGTCATTTATGTATGTCATAACGCTGACTTGGTGAACTTTCATTGAGTTTTCCCATGACACACTTAATATAAAAACACAGAATGTTCTATTTTTTTCAACAGCATTATCAATCAAGCTTATTGCATTACCACTATTCTTTTTTTCTATGATATGAAATTTTTATTAGATTCTTCAAAATTATAAAAGTCATACTGAATATTAAAGAAATCAGAGTGATTAATTTGTATGTAGATTTATCATTCTTTACTTCAGTAGTTTTGGAGAAAAAAAAACACATTTTTTTAAAAAGAAGGTACTTGAGGAAATACACTGAAACCTGACTTTAATTTTTTTCCTGGTCCAATACCATGTAATAGCTTACTCTATAGAAAAAAAAGGGCCATACTTTCGATGATGTTTCTATTATAAAACCACTTAGAGGACAGCTGGTGAGTTTTCATTTTATGTATCAATATCAGGTTACATCTCTACAGTGAAATGCAGAGATAGGAACTATAGGATATGTCTAAAAGTGACCCTGTCTGCTATGGCACAATATATTCCCTGATTGAAAGTGATCATCTATTTAATTTTAAATGCCAAATTGCCAAACACATATATAGTCATAGATTATCTTAGATCCAATGTAAATGGTCTTCAAGTGCTTCTGAAAATTAGAAGTATAATAATAAGTTGGATTCTTCAAAAATAAAAGCAAAACAAAAGAATGCTAGAAAAATCTAAATTAAAGCAATCAAAAGTAACATTGCATTAAATAAAGCTTTAATAATTTTCTATTTTTATTTTTCTTTATATACTTTCAACTTGTTGATAGTTATCCACCTCAGCTGCCAAATTTTATGAACCAAAAGCCAATGTTTACAACACTTTTTTAAAATTTTTATGCACCTAGAGGTTCCATAAAGCATACTAAGTCTTGAATTTCTTGGACAAATCACCACTGCTGTTACTATGGAGGCTTTTTAATGAGAAGAATATAACAGCTCATAAAACTCCCTTGCAGTTATATTCATTTGGATTACAGATATGAACATTTGCTCAGCAAGGCTCCACTCCAAACATGGGGCAGCTATTTACTCTGGAATTGGTGAACAAACTACTTTCAAAACAGCCTTATCAGAATGGCTTCAGGGCAAAATCAGAAGATTCAAGACTTTAGGAGCGCTGCATACTGCAGTGTTCTGACAGTGTGGAAAAGTAGATAGATTATTATCTCCCAATACATTCAGTGCACAGATAATGCACACATCCTCCTGGGCTTTACATGAGCTATATCCATTCAATACATATTTCATTTTATCAGGAGTTAATCACCAAGAAATTCTGATAGCTGAATCGTCACTATAGCTCAAGGATGTTTCTTTTGTGCCTCACCTAAGTCTATTGAGTTCATTTCTTAGCATTACATCTGTATCAAACACCACCTCTTCTTTCGTAACAATGGTGCAAAGTCATCTGTTGAGGTTATCATTGAGCTCTTCTTCACATTACTTATAGAACATTCACTCTGCTAGTCATTATGCCAGTGTCTTAGATATGACAAATATGTACGGGAGTCATGAGTTTCAGA
>NW_026585504.1:56533035-56535535 GCF_907164565.1 Psammomys obesus | reverse complement strand
CATTCCTTTACTGGTGTTAGAACATAGCCTTGGAAAGATTCAAGGTGGTAAACAAACAAACAAACAAACAAACAAAAAACCTTCAAGTCTCCGAAGAAAGAAACTGAAGAAGATATCAGTGGGTGGAAAGATCTCACCTACTCATGAATCAGTAATAATCATAGCAAAAATGGCCAAATGGCCATCTTACCAAGAGTAATCTACAGATCCAGTGCAATTCCCATAAACAGAATAATGCCAACAGAATAATTTACTGACCTTGAAAAAACAATTCTCAACTTCACACAGATGAACACAATACATAGAATAGCTAAAACAATCTTGTACAATAACAGATCTTCTGGAGTTATCTCCTTCCCTGAACTCAAGCTGTACTGTAGAGCAACAGTAAAGAAAAGAAAACAAACAAAAAACAAAAACAAAAAACAACAAAACAAAACAACTACATGATGCTGGCAAAAAAAAAAAAAGACTGATACATCAGTATAATTGAATCGAAGACCCAGAAATAACCCCCACATACACCTATGGCCAATTGATTTTTTACAAAGAAGCCAAAACCATACAATGAAAAAAGATTCTTCAAAAGATAGTGCTCATCTAACTAGATGTCTACATGTAGAAAAATGTAAATAGATCCATATTTATCACCCTGCACAAATCTAAAGTCCAAGTGGATCAAAGACCTCAACATAAAACCAGACACACTAAATCTGTTAGGAAAAAAAAAAAATAGCGGGGAAGAGCCTTGAACTCATTGGCACAGGAGAGAACTTCCTGAACAGAACACCAATACACAGGCTCTAAGAACAACAATTAATAAATGAGACCTCATGAAACTAAAAGCTTCTGTAAAGTAAAGGACAGTGTCAACAGTCCAAAACAACAGCCTATTGACTGGGAAAGTATCAATAATCCTATATATTACAGAGGGCTACATCCAAAATATATAAAGAATTCAAGAAATTAAACACAAAAAAAACATAAAAAATACCAACAAACGAATAATAATGGGGTACAGAGCTAAAGAGAGAATTCTCAACAGAGGAATATCGAATGACAGAAAGAAATGCTCGATGCCACTAGTCATCAGGGAAATGCAAATAAAAAGCACTGTGATTCCATCTTACATCCATTAGAATGACTAAGATAAAAAACTCAAGTGACAGCGCAGGTTGGCAAAGATGTGGAAAAAAGAAAACCCTCCTCCATTACTGGTGGGAGTGCAAAATTATACAACTTTGGAAATCAATCTTGTACTTTCTCACAAAATTAGGAATAGTGCTACCTCAAGACCCATCTATACCACTCCTGGGCATATACCCAAAAGATACTCTACCATACAACAAGGACTGTAGGTCAAGTATGTTCATAGCAGCTTTATCCATAACAATCAGAATCTGGAAACAACCTAGATGTCCCTCAACTGAAGAATGGATAAAGAACTTGTGGTACATTTACACAATGGAACACTACTCAGCTATTAAAAACACTGATATAAAATTTACAGGCAAATGGACAGAACTAGAAAAGATCACCCTGAATGAAGTAACCCAGAAGCAGAAAGCATATTGTCACTTATAGGTGGATATTAACCATATAATACAGGATAACCAAACTAAAATCCATAAATCTAAAGAAGCTAAATAAAAAGGAGGACCCTATGAAGGATGCTTAATTCTCATTCACAAGGGCAAATAGAATAGACACAAGAAGTGTTGGAAGGGGGAAGAGGATAAGATCTCACCATAGCTGTTCTCTGAAAGATTCCACCCAGCAAGGGATCAAAGCAGATGCTGAGACTCACAGCCAAACTTTGGGCAGAGCGCATGCTGCAGTATGGAAGGGTGGGGGCATACAAGGACAGTGAGGGGACAGGAGCTCTTCAAGGAGATCAACAAAACCCCAAACCTGGGTCTCAGAGGCCTTGCAGAAACTAATGCACCAACTAAGGACCATGCATGGAGAGAACATAGAGCACCTGCTCAGATGTAGCCCATAGGCAGCTCAGTCTTTATGTGGGTTCCCTAGTGAGGGGAGCAGGAGCTGCCTCTGACAAGGACTCTGTTGCCTACTCTTATCACTTTCCCCTTGTGGGGGTCCTTGCCAGGCCACAGAGGAAGAGAATGCAGGCAGCTCTGATAAGACTTGATAAACTGGATCAGATGATAAGGGAGAAGGGCTCTCCCTTTCTGGGGACAAGGGTAGGAAATGGGGAGGAATAAGAGGCAATGTGAGACCTGGTGAAGACAAAGAAAGGGGCAACAATCAGGATGTAAAGTGAATAAATTACAAAAATAAATTTAAATAAAAAGAACATACTCCTTTCGATGCTAACATAAATGCAAGACCAGATGAAATATCCAGCCTCCTTGTGGGCTGAACAACTTAAACATTCTTGCCTTTCCCATTGGGAGGCAGCCATTGGTAGATTAGCAAGACCACAGCCTATTCACACACACACACACACACACACACACACACACACACACACACACAC
>NW_026585504.1:56529895-56533025 GCF_907164565.1 Psammomys obesus | reverse complement strand
ACACACACACACACACACACACACACACACACACACACACACACACATTCTCTCTCTCTCTCTCTCTTCTCTTCTCTTCCTCAATAAAGAACCCTGATTAATACAACCCTCAGAAACTGAGTCAAAATAAATGTCCCCTCCCTTAATTGGTCTCTTTCATCAGGCATTTTATTGCAGCGATGAAGGCAACTAACACACAAGTATTTGGAGAATGTCATCAGTATCCATCTGTGATTTGAAAACCAGTGAGATACAAGGATACAAGGAGAGAATGTCTATTCTTTTATACTTGGTATTCCTGGCATATAGAAGAATGAGTTTTCCTAGCATATGGCTAATGAATTACTGCCATATATAAAATAAATGTATAAATATTGCTTAATTAAAGAGAAAAATAAATGAAGAATTAGACCTTTCATTTTGGCAAGTGTTCTCCCCCTACTCACTAAAATATTCCATCTTTGTAAGCTTTGTAGATGCTCACAGATGGATTCAGAGACTTAAATTACCTTAATGAGTGACTGAATATTCATTGCTTCTCAATATTTCCACTATAAATTCAATGAAATTAATTATATACCTGTAGTTGGTGCCAAGTTACTAATTTTAATACTCAGGAATTTGTTAGAGTCAAATTAGTGTAAGCAAATTATTCCTTAGTTGATGTGGATTTTGTGCTGAAAGGATAGCTATTGTACCTGTTAAATTCTGGATAGTATGCAGAAGTAGCCTTCCTTCTTAAAGAGTTATTCTTAGTCCCTTCCCTTTAGGTCCTGGTTTGAGAAAACAGGAATGAGTCATTTGACAGACAAGATGGATTGTTAGGATGTCATACTTGAAGCAATTAAAAAAATTAGTCATTTTCTCTTCAGAGATATTTAAGGACTTTCTTCTATTTATGGTTGTGAGCATAGCCTTTAATGGCTGAGCCATCTCTCCAGCCTAGGACGTTCTTATTTCTCTGGTTTCAGGTCAATCTTTGACATGAAACTTGTTTTACTTTCTAAACACATGTATCACTCACCCAAAATTCGTATTTATAGCTTTGTATTAGGAGCTTATTAGTGACCTACTTTCATACAATTAAGGAAAAATTTTGTCTTAAAAATACCTTTGACCTCCATAGTAACCAATACTAATTGTTAAATATAATATTAATTATATATTATTATAATGCTTGCAAGGCATTAAGTTCTTTTCTGTGTGTACATGTACCTCTCTCTCTCTCCCTCTCTCTCTCTCTGTGTGTGTGTGTGCAAGGGTAGTATATATAAGTGTGTGCTAATGTGCACACATGTGCTTGTGTGAGTGGAGGCCAGAGGTTGATACTGGATGTTTTTTTCCATCACTCCCACATTCCTTTCAAGACAATGTCTTTTACTGAGGCTAGAGCTCAGCAGTCTGTGTAGATGGTTGTTTAATGGACTCCAGGGACCCAGTTTCTGCCTTACTGGGCCCCAGCACTGAAGTTACAGACATGTACCACAACTGAAATCTTACATGTGTGTTGGGATTCTCTATTTAACTCCTCATGTTTGAGTAGCAAGCACTTTACTGAATGAGTCATCTCCCCAGCCCCAGCACCATGGTCCCTTCTATGCATAGCACATGTTTGGAAAATGGAATTTTAAAAACGGTAGTGTTGACTTAGAGTAACAATAGCTCACTATTATTTCTCAGTTACTCTTATTTGGATAGGGTAAAATGATAGTCTGTGTCCTTAGACTTCCCTCGTAGTGCTAAGACTAAATAAATTTGACATGGCAAATGTTACTATGAAGCAATTTACTAATCTATATTCTTAGTTGAAATTTTTATTCAGAATAGGTTCCTTTGCCATTATAGATGACAGGGTACCTTGCTGCATTCTGTGAATATGAGCTTTGCTTCAGCAGGGAACAAGTTAATATTTGCCAGTATGTACACACGTCCAGGAGTCAGAGAACCACTGGCATTTTAGGTTTTCATGCAATGTGAGGACCACTGGGCTGACTGCTTTGATGAAAAGTAATGATTGGCAGCTATGATACACCAAGTAGAGTCAACTAAATTGTAGTTAGAAATGAACTTATAAATTTAGTATCTAGGTAGAAAATACTATCTTCTGAGGTAAAACATCTAAGGGAAGAGGCAGCCCTGTGGTTGGTCATGGTCCACTGATACCAGGCACCATGGGAGAGAGAGGAGGGTCTGGAGCTGCTGGGTTTGGAAGATTTTCCAGGTAGTGAAACATTTAATATAATATCAACTGTCAATTTGACAGAATCTAGACCCACCAGAGACAACCCTCTAGAGATGTCTATCAGAGATTTCTACATTAAGTTAATTGAGGTAGGAAAACCCTTTATGAATGTGGGTGATACCATGGAATGAGCTGAGAACCTGAAATGAAAAAAATAAGAAGGAGAAAATGAGATGGGCACCAGATTAATCTCTCTCCACTTCTTGACTGTGGGTGGGATGTGTCAGCTGCCTCACACTCTTGCCGCCATGATTTTAATGATGAATTGTATGCTCAAACCGTGAGCCAAGGTAAATCCTTCCCTTTTTAAGTTGCTTTTCTCAGATATTTCGTCACAGCAATCTCAAAGTAGCTAATATGGACAAAAATGTAAAAGTGGCAAGATGAAAAGTCCTTCATGACTCTCAGACAGAAAGTAGCAAATGAAAGGGCACAACTCATTTAATTAGTCAGATATATCAGAAACTTTCAAGTAACAGTGCAGAAGATAGTAGTATGTGTCTCAAATTAACACATTTCTGTTTATGCAGTTTCTATCTGATTTACACACACTATATACAGGAGCAGCCATTTCTCTTTCAAGTGAAATGAATCTTTGATAACTCCAGGAATGGAATCTCTAAGAACAAGAAATACCACAGTTCTTATTGAGAAATGTAAGGAAAAACCCAAAAAGTATAGTTAGGTGTGAAAAGGTGTCAGACAATTTGTACTTTGGAGCATCTAACAGACAAATTAAGACTAACTTATAATTAGGATGTACATTATGATCTTATAATCAAAGGTTTATAAGATTTCTTTGTTTTGGCTTACATTTTGGTAGTTTATGTACAACTAGAATTTCTTCTTCTTCTTCTTCTTCTTCTTCTTCTTCTTCTTCTTCTTCTT
>NW_026585504.1:56521949-56529885 GCF_907164565.1 Psammomys obesus | reverse complement strand
CTTCTTCTTCTTCTTCTTCTTCTTCTTCTTCTTCTTCTTCTTCTTCTGGCTCACAGATCACCATAGAAAAACAGACAAAATGACTATAGGAACCAGAAGTATTGAATATCACCAGAGAGTCATTGCTGGGTATGTCCATGGGCTCACAGCTGCTGGGCCTGCATATACAGGATCATTAGCCATTAGCTGGAGCACTAGTGGGAACTGATGAATTCTAGGGGTGGAAGAATCTGCTCTCTTCACTGACATGGCCCCTGTGGGGTTACCCAGGCTGAAGTTCATAGACTTCCACCCATGCATGCAGAGGCAGCACAACGTGGATTTGATGAGTATTACAAATGAAGAACACATAAAGATGAGAAGGAAAGGTAGCGTGAAGTGGAGAGGGAAGGGACTGAATAAGTGAAAGAGGATGGGTTTGATAGAAAGACATCATATGTATTTATGAATTTCTCAAGCAATAAAAATACAAGCAAGTAATGCATATAAAGATTTAGTTATGATTTTGTTTTTACAAAGCATTTCAAAATAACAGTAAAAAGATAACTTATGCAGCTTAAGAAAAACACATGAAAACCAGGATTCTTTCAAAATGAAAGATAGCTTTACAAGGAGCAATGAGGCATGATGGGAGCACTTGACAAAACACAGCAGCCATCTTAGCCATTTAGTCAGCGTTTTTGCCTTCATGAGAACCTAACTTTAGAGAGCTTCATTCCATAATTAGTAAGGAGTATTAATAAATCATCTTTGTTTTTATGCTTTCTCATTAAAGATAAATAAGCAACAAGAACCAGGGCTGTGACTCAGTAGAAGAGTATTTGCCTAGCCTGTGGCCAGCTGGGGATCTGATCCCCAGTGTATCAGTAAAAAGAGCAGGGGCTGTGAAAATCAAGACAGGTGACGGCTGCCTCTTACCAGAATACAAGAAAAAAAAAATTCATTCCGTACCAATGAGTGACAAGGCTGCATCACTGGAATATTAAAGTTCCAGTCCTCCTTCCCGCAGTCTCAATAAGAATGGAGTGGCTATCATTGTTTCCCAGGTGTTCCCAGGACCACTAAATGTGCTTTTTCCTAATGGCTGGCTCATTTTCTTTTACCATTCACATGTTGTCTTTTATCTAATGTCTTATTCAAAAAAAAAAGAAGAAGAAGAAGAAGAAGAAGAAGAAGAAGAAGAAGAAGAAGAAGAAGAAGAAGAAGAAGAAGAAGAAGACGAAGACGACCTTGGAAGTCCCAGAACGTGACCTTGTGAAACTTACTAATGCCATAACATCAGCACACACACACACACACACACACACACACACACACACTTCACATTCCATCACCATCAACACCAACAATAATAGAGTGAAAAAAAATAATTTTAATAACAACACTTGTTCTGATAGTTCATTTGATCCTAGGGACTGGAATTATTTTTACGCTTATTCCCGTATGCCTGAACTATTTTACAATTGAAAGCAGAAATAGATATATTTTACTCATTATATTTTAGGGATTAATGTTGAACTCACAACTTCCAACAAACCAAAACACAAACCAAAAATCAACAAAACAAAACAAACAGAAAACAGCAACATAGACTGCAAAGTGATTGCCCAGAAAAGGTTCAGGCATATTTACATTGGTCCAGGAACTAAATTTTTTTCTGTTTTCTTTATAGATATTTATTTATTATTGCTTAATTAATGTCCAATTATTTTTAAAAATTATCTTTAAAATTATATTTAAAAATAAATACAATTTATTTACTTTGTATCCCAGCTATAGCCCCCACTCTCATCCCCTCCCAACCCCACTATCCCTCACTCATCCCTTCCTATTCCTCTCTCCAAGTCCACTAATATGGGAGGTCCTCCTCCCCTTCCATTTGGCCCTGGCCTATCAGGTCTCATCAGGAGTGGATGCATTGTCTTCCTCTGTGGCCTGGTAAGGCTGCCCCCTCTCCCCTCAGAGGAAGTGATCAAAGAGCCAGCCACTGAGTTCATGTCAGAGACAGTCCCTTTTTCCCTTTAGTAGGCTACCCACTTGGAGACTGAGCTGTCAGGGGCTACAATCTGTGCTGGGGTTATAGGTTATCTCCATGCATGGTCCTTGGTTGGAGTATCAGTCTCAGAAAAGACCCCTGTGCTCAGATTTTTTGGTTCTGTTGGTCTCTTGGTGGTTTTCCAGCCCCCACCAGGTCTTTCTATCTCCCCTTTCTTTAGTAAGATTCTCTGCACTCTGCCCAAAGTTTGGCTATGAGTTTCAGCATCTGCTTTAATACCTGGTTGGGTAGAGTCTTTCAGAGGCCCACTGTGGTAGGCTCCTGTCCTGCTCCCTGTTATCTCTATCTTCTGAGGTCTATCCCTTTTGCCTTTCTGAATGAGGATTGAGCATCTTATCCATGGTCCTCCTTCTTGCTTAGCTTCTTGAGGTGTACAGATTTTAGTATAATTATTCTATATTATATGTCTAATATCTACTTATAAGTGAGTATATACCATGTATGTGTTTCTGCTTCTGGGCTATCCCACTCAGATTTCACCTTACACCCATCAGAATGGCGAAGATCAAAAACTGAAGTGACAACACATGCTGGAGAGGATGTGGAGAAAGGGGAACCCTCCTCCACTGCTGGTGGGAATGTAAACTTGTACAACCACTCTGGAAGTCAATCTGGTGCTTTCTCAGACAATTAAGATCAGTGTTTCTTCAAGAGCCAGCTATACCACTCCTAGGCATATATCCAAAATATGCTCAAGTATACAACAGGGACTAACTTTTACCAGAGTTGGCTGGATGCAAAGCACAATCAAAGCAAAATGGCATAATACGCAATAGTGAAGGGTGTGCACATGTGTTTGTAAGAAGGTGTAAACTTTGATCTCCCCTCCCCAAGGGGAGGAGCAGCCCTGCTAGGCCACAGAGGAGGACTTTGCAGCCAGCCCTGAAGAGACCTGATAAAACAGGGTCAGATAGAAGGGGAGAAGCACCGCCCCTGTCAGTGGACTTAGAGAGAGGCAGGGAGGAGATGAGGGAGGGAGGGTAGAATTGGGAAGGAATGAGGGAGTGGGCTACAGCTGGGATACAAAGTTAATAAACTGTAACTAATATTTAAAAAAAATTCATAGAATTAACATTCAAAAATAAAAAGATTATTCAATATGTCATTATCATGAAACATACTGATATTTGTTGTCAATAATGTATTGAAACATTTCTCTTATTAAATTTCAGAAATTAAATGTAAAAAAAAGTTATAAACATAGAGGTTGTAGGACAATATCACATGGTGGCTGGAGATTTCCACCTCCTGTAAGACAGGGTCTCTTTTGTGTTATTCTAAGCCAGGCTGGCAGGTTACAGAGCTTCTGGGGATCCTTTAGTGTCCACCTCCCTCTCCCCACAGGGGAACAGGATTACAAACCCACACTATCATACCCTGTTTTACTTGGGTGCTGAAATCCCAACTCCAAGCCTCTTGTGAGTCAAGTGCTGAGCACCCGGCTCCTGGGGCTTGACATCCTATATTTGACTCATTTGAGATACTGATTTTAAATTATCTTCTTATATTGATCTTTTTGCAATGTATGTTTTCTGGTTTTATTTTGGGTCTTTGTTTTGCAGCTGTCCACCTGGAAGAGAATTATTGAACAACTTTGGGACTTCCTTGTTTTTGAAAGAAACTGTATTTGAATTTGAATTTGTACATAGTTTCTTACAGGGTTAGACAAATTTTCAGTGTCTGTAATGGTGACTAAATATATTATGACTCAAATTTATGCAAAGCCATTATTTTTAGAGTGTAGTGGATGTGAATTCACTTTAATATTCCTAATTTCAGGAACTCATAGAAAAGCCCGTTTTAAAAATGATTTCTATATTCTATCATTTATAAATTGTCATAGAAAAGCAAATTTAAAATTATTTCTCTGTATATTATCTATAGATCCATCAGTCATTTGTCAACTATCTATCTATAATCTATCATCTACCTTTCTAACATCTATCTGTTTCTATTTCTTATTACCTTTGTAGATTTTCTTGAAGAAATCAGGTTTCCTTGGTTGTTTTCCTTGCCCCAGTGACTAGAGAATGTAAAATGGGTAAATCATCATTTTGTACAATGTGCCCAAGATTACTTAACATAAAAACATACAGATATCACTTCTCAATTCAAATGGGAAAGCAGTCATTACCTGTCAAAGGATTGTGGTTGTTAAACAAGGTAGCATCATGAACGCCAGGTAGATGGAAATGTTGTCAACTAACAATAAGCAGACTTGTAACCTTATTGATCATCATGGAACTAAATATTAACTGCAGATTTATTGTACTGCCATATGGTGGTCTGATGAACATAAAAAATGATGAACAGTATTTAGAAAAATAAAGAATGTTCACCTTTGTGTAATATAAGAGACTACCAAGTTGCTCAAGACACAGAGGTTGAAAATCTAGACATGAGGGTTAATTTTTGTTTCCATTGTGGTTGGATTGAGAAACACCTATAGGGCATCTGTGATGTACACTTTTGAGGAGAAATGTGAAGGTGACACAAAGAGCACTAACAGGGAGGGAGCTGAGTCTAGCTCTTCTCATTCCAGGATGCTTTCTCAGACTGAATTAAAATCTTTGTGCCTAGAAAGCATAATGGAGACGAGGACTCACCAAACAAGCTCTACATGCTGGTAACTTATGTAACTGTTACCACATTCAAAAACCTACAGATCTGTCAGTATGGATGAGAACTAACCTACTGAATGTCAAATAAAATTGCAGAACTGTAAACATCATCATCATCATCATCATCATCATCATCATCATCATCATCATCATCATCATAATAACAATACCTTTGTTTCCTGATCCACTGTGAGACAGTAGCCTTCCCTGCTACAAATACAAACTGGTCCAACCACTATGCCTTACTGCCATGATGAACTATATACAGTGAATCAAAAGCAGGAATAAAGTCTCTGTCTGCAGCCCTATTGTAGCTTTCCAGACAACTGTGTAACGTTAGGACTGTCCATTGTTGTCTTCTAAAGCAAGTGTAATTTCTCCATAACTCAGATCACTGAAGCACACAGAAGCAAGTGGTCCAATTTCTCCCCTGGTATCTTCCCTGTATATTAGTACTGTCTCTTTTTGAGAGCTGTTTAAGTTTAAAGCCTAAACAATGAATTTTAAGTAGGATCGCTTATTTACCACAGTGACCTGTCTCCGTTTATGCAACTCCATAAGACCTAGGTCTCAGGTACAAAAAATGATGTGGCATTTTTGTAGTGGCCTAAACTTTCTAGTAACAGGAACAACTACTTTAAAAAGTTTCTACTTATTTATCTATATTCATATCTGTATGAGAATGTGTATACATGTACCTATATGTTTGTATATATTATCTGTATGCTTGTGCACGTGTTTATGTGTTCTGCTCAGTTCACGAACCCCAAAAGACCAGCAATAAACAGTCTCCACTGTAAATACATGAGGTTTTTTTAAATTGTAAATTACAAGCTGCAGCTTGGGCTCACACACACCCACTGCTAAAGCGGTGGGAGCCGAGCACCGTGCCCAGGTTAGTTGGGTGATTTAAAGATTCTGGTCCATCCCAGCATGCCCAAGGCAGGGGTGATTCCTGCCTGGCAAGCATCTATTGGTTAAAATGCTACATTTTGAATCGATTGGCTACAGGAAGGTTCCCAGGCCATTATTTTTCTGGTGTCCCTCCCTAAGGGGTGGTCCAGTTTCCTAGCAACTGTATCTCTAGTGGGTGGGGAGAGAATGCAGTAAGGCGGTCCTTCCCCTCAGGGCATTACTGGACTTCTCCACCCACCTAGTTCAGGCTTTAATTAATAATAGCTGCTAATTTTTAATGTTTTTGGTCTCTCATATGTGCTTAAGTGTGAGTGCATGTGCATGCGTGCATGCATGTGTTCAAGGACATTTTATGAGAGCTGGTTCTCTCCTTCTATCACAAGGGTCCTGGAAATTGAACTCAGGTCTTGAGGCTCCAGGTCTTCAGGCCATCCTGATAACTCTGCAATTGCCTTTCTTGGAGTTTTTTATTCACTTACCAGTACTTCATCATTCTCATTTCTTCTTAATTTAATAAGTGTTGTTGGATGTTGTTGTCATTGCTGTGACCTATACCTGATAAGAAAAGGACAAATCAATATTCTCCAGTGTAGTGGCTCTGGGTATATCATCCACACACCAGGGTAGGACACATACTGTGACATGAGTAGTCAGCCAACACAAAGTAGACTTCATGGTTTGTTCTTGGTTTTTTTTTTTTGTTGTTGTTGTTGTTGTTGTTGGTTTGGTAACTTTTTTCATTTTGAGTTTTTGTTTGTCTCTTTGCTTTTACTTTTGGTTTCACTTTAAGAGAGAGAGATAAGGAACATGAAACTTGATGAGGAGGATCTTGGAGGTAGGGGAGGAAAAATATGGTCAAAATATGCATACTTTTTATTTTAATGATACAATTTATATTTTTTGATAATTTTATATATTCATATAAAACATTTTGATCATATTCATGCCCCCATTCATTAACTCTTCTCAGAACTACCCCACCCCCTCTCAGTTTAATGTTTGTTTAGGGTTTTTTTTTTGAGATTATAATATCATTACATAATTTCTCCCTCCAAATATTCTCCTTTACCTCTCCTATATGTATGCATGTATGTTTGTATGCATGTATACATAAATAAATACACATATATTTCCTAAATATGAGTTGTTGAGTCTGTGTAATGTCACTTAAATGTATGTTTTCAGGGACTACCATTTAGTATCGGATAACTAAATCTTCTCTGGGAAAGACTATTCCTCCCATTCCAAGCATTCCTTAGTTGCCTGAAGTTCTTTGCGTAGGGTATTTCTATTGTTGTCTTTGTTCATCTCATGCTTAGGTAGTCCTGTTGGTGAGACTTTGTAAGTGTAGCTTCTAACATTACTCGGGGACACAGTTTCACAGCGAACTCACTAGTCATCTGGCCCTTACCTTGACTGGTTAGAGTTGCCCGTGACACTGTCTGAAAGTGGGAAACTCCATGGTTAAGCATGTGAGTGACAACAGGATTCACAGGGCTCATTGTGAATATAAAAATCTTTGTAGTATTAATGACTCTCAGAGAGGCCAGAAGCTGTGAGCTAAAATCTGTCTTCCCGGTTAGGAGTGTCCTCTGAGAACCCACAAGAAAGAAGAAGAGAGCAGCTGCTTGTTGACTGGATGGAGAGAGGGGAGCGTTTGTGGTTCTTTAGTTCAGGTGCAGATTGCTATGATAACTTTCCAAGGTTGAATGGTGCTTCTTGGGAGAGTTATATGTCACATGAAGGGTTTTGGAGTGAAAGACCCCAGCCTCACACTAAGTTAAACATAGCTAATGCCATTTTGTGAGACACCACTGTTTTGTAAAACTCTGAAGGCCAGATGAGAAACTGGAAAATTACTGAAAAATCCTAGCTGTGTCACCCACTTGGGATATCTGTGGTCAGGCTGCCCCAGTCATACTAAAAACAGTTTGTGTTAATCACTCTCATAGATATCTGTGAGACTGTTTCAGCTAAGATAGGGAAAAACAAAATAACAGGTGGCGGGCCACGTCAAGGGGTCATCCTACCCCCCTTGACCACCCAGTTCCTGAAATCTTGGTGCCCCTGCCAAACTTTGACGCAAATTGTGGTCTCGTGTAAACGTGCCAATCAGCCCCCTGTAACCATGCCCTCTCGTTTCTGTACCAGTGCTTCTGCCTCTAAAACCCTATAAAAACCCCAGTTTTTCCCCAAGCAAGCGCGCAAGGTCCTCCTGAATGACCTTGCTGCCCGAGTACTCGTAAATCAAAATAAAAGCCTCTTGCTGTTTGCATCCGAATGGACTCGTTGATCCTTGGGAGGGGGTCTCTCTGACGGAAGATACCCTCCGGGGATCTTTCAT
>NW_026585504.1:56442001-56521939 GCF_907164565.1 Psammomys obesus | reverse complement strand
TGGGAGGGGGTCTCTCTGACGGAAGATACCCTCCGGGGATCTTTCATGGAGCTTGTGACATCAAAGTCACTCTCAGCTGTCCTTTCTTGAGAGGTGGATGGAGATCTGCTCTAGAGTGGACTCTTGGACCTCTTATTGAAAACAAGAACTTTGTTATCTAAGGAAGCTGGATTTGGGAGTGACCTGACCTTGGCTGTTTGCACAGGAGAGAAGTTGCCATTAGTTGTTTTCTTAAAAATTAACACAGTATCATACAAGATAGGGAAATAGATCTCCAGGGCTGGTTAACAGGAGACTTGGTCTAGTCAGTCTCTTACAAACATTGCTATTGGCAATTTTCTGACAAAACATAATTTTATAATATATGTAAGAATACCTTAAATTTGAAGCACTACATTCTTGGGCAAAAGTAGGTGACATAATATTGGAATCATAGCAAAATATTGTAAGCAGAAGGTTATTAGTTGGGACAATATAACTTATTAATGAAAATAAAATGTTAGAATTATGAAAAAATGATTTTATGGTTAGAATTAAATGCTAATATATTAAATATATTTAGTAATTTTAGAATTCTAATCAAACATTTGTAGAGAACCAGGCATACGTTACCATTTGATAAACAAATTCTCAATGTTTACATGCTCATTTGATAATACCTTATAGTTAAAAAATAATAAAAAAAATTAGACCAGATTTCCTTAAAAAGTAATTATGGGCTCTGCTTGAATACTTCCAAGGATGGGAAGATTGTTACTTCCATATGTAGAATATATATTTGCTATTATTTCAGCACCCATGAAACAAAATTCATAAACTTAACTTACATATATGAAAAACATAAAATGATGTCTGATGTATGTACAACTGTGTACTCATCACTCAATCATGTCAGCTAACACTCATTGCCACAGACCATCACCGTTTTAGGTGAATGAGGGGTAGTTATTTAGGAAGGTACGTATCATGCAATCTTTTAAAACTGTAAAGAAAAGAGAACTTATCCATCCCTCCCTATTTGAAAATAGCCTGACTAGCTACAGGTGGAAAGTGTTTGAAACAAGCACCTACTTTCTTTCTATGATCGCTATGTAGTTAGATGTCTATTGTTTGCATGTCTGTATAGTCTGTCTTATCATAAATTAAACAATATTGTCTATCAAGTATGTACATAGCATTGATACTGTGCATAGCACAGTATTATACATAAATCTAGAGATTATTTTAGGCATAACATATAGGTAGATATAAGATGGTTGTATGTAAATATGCCACTTTCCTTAGGGAATCTGAGTGCCGCAGACTGTGGCATTTGAAGGGTTCTGGGATCCAGCACCTGGGATGCTCAAAGACAGCTGTTCCGTTATTATCTTCAGGAACCAGGCTTAGGATTAGCATTTGTTATCTTATTATCTTGTAACTTAAAGCTTTGTCTTTGACCAGCATTCCATTTCCCACATAACCCAACAGCTGGCAACTGCTGTTTACAAAGGGATACAGTGAAGCCGAGATTCTGACTGGTTTCAAGCTACTGCCCACCCTTTTAGCAATGATTGTCTTCCAGTTCTGTTGCTGTGATGAAACAGCCTGACCACAAGAGACTTAAGAGGAAAAGGGATGTATCTGGCTTAGACAAAGGAGGGGGGCTATGATGGGGATGTAGAATGAATAAATTATTTTTAAAAAAGGAATTCCAGGTTATGGTCCATCATGGACCTCTCACTTGCTTCAGCAAAGCTAGTTTTCTTTACTTTCATATATCTGTCTAACCTCTAAAATGTTGTTGTTTATGCTGAGGGTAGGTCTTTCTCTATCAAGTAAATTCCCTGCAGACACATCTTCCAGCCAACTTAATCTTTCTCATTTCTAACTAAGACTCTTCTCCCAGGTGGTTGAAGGTTGTGTTGACTGTTAAATCTACTCACCATACTACAAAGATACCTCTGTATCACTCCCTATACATACTAGAAAGCTACACATTGTGGTCAGACTCCCCCATTCTCTCAGTTCTTAGAATCAAGCATAGTTTCTGACACAAGAGTTAACATTTCCCTGAAGTAACAGGATGTACATTACAGAATGTATACAGCTAACTGGTGTAACTAAGAAAGCAACACTCTATGATTACCTAAAATTGTTAAAAGTAACTATGAAGATGGAGGAAACTCATACTTCCTGGAAGGCATATATATCCATATATGACTGCACATACACACATATCTATCTATCTATCTATCTATCTATCTATCTATCTATCTATCTATCTATCTATCTCGACCACAATTGAGAGAAAATATAGAAAATCTGTTCTTCTGATTTATTTAATGGGATTTATTTAATGGTATTATCTACAGTTGTCTCCCTTTTCTCGTGAACAACATAACTACATTTTTCTTTATGACTGAACAAAAGTTCCACTGTGTATATTAACGATATTTTCTTGACCCTTTCCTGTTGTTGAAGACCTAGGTTGGTCCTGTAATTCAGCTATTGTGACTAGTGCTATAATAAATGCTGACAGCAAGCATCTCTGATATGTTCACTTGGCTAAATACCTAGGAGTTATATATCTGGGTCATATTTCTTGCAGATTATTAGCACATTGTAATAGTCTGGTTCGACTCTACTCTGACTTGGTCCTTCTGTCTCAGCATTAGTAAAGTAGCCAGTAACATCTGGTATCCTAATTGTATTTCTTTTCTCTATGTGTCCCTCCATGCTAATGAATCTTGTGATATGTTTTATGGGAGCTTTTATCTCTGCTAAGAAAGTGGTTAAATGCTGGCAGATCAGGTTTAAAAATCAAAGCAAAGAATACTACCTCCTTACCATGTAGCCACATGCTAATTTTAAAAACAATGTAAAATTAACATAGTACATATTCATTTAATGAATTTCTGTATTTGCATTGGGATTTATTTTGTTTCTGTCTATTTTTCTATACAAATTCAATTAGGAATTCATTTATAGAATCTAATAAAAAGGCTGGAAGATAGCTTATTTGGTTAAAAGTATTTGTCATGCAAACATAAGGACTTAAATTCAGATCCCAGCAAGTACACAAAAGCTGAGCAAAGCAGCATTCCCTTCTGAGAAAGTGGAGACAGGAAGATTCCTACAACTTAACAGTCTGTGCTGTTCACACTGCCAAGTCAGATATTCTGTATTAGAAAATATGACACCAAGAGACTGAGCAGTAAACTAGATAGCTCTATCTTCCTCCTGCAAAAACAAACACATAAATGCAAGCACACACTCACACACACACACACAATTCATGTTTGAAAAACAAAACAAAGCAAAAGAGTCTTCATAATTAAAACTATGAGCAAATACAGTGTCATAATTTGTAAAGAGAAATATTAATTATTGATATCTTTATGTTTTTATTTTTAAAAGTATTGTTAATTTGCATTTTTGTACATGTTCATGTATCTAAATATTTTATCTTTATCGGAGAGATAACAGTTGTAAAAAGCATAGAAATCACGAAACAAATTTTTTGTCTGCCTCAAGATTTAAACATCAAACTTGTTTTCATTTGTAAAGTATATTAATTTTATGACACCCTAAAAAAATATTAAAAGAAAGTTGTTTCTCAAATTACTAATGATACATAAAGGTTAAAGTCAGTAAATGAAAACAATTCCTTCCTCTCTAAACAGCAAATGAGGCAATTAAACAAAATTAACAAACCAGCATGTAAATTGTAAAATTCAATATGCATCTTGATAAGATTTCTTAGGGTAATGTAATCAGTCTGCAATGTATTTACATTGTTTATTGTTTTCTGTTTCTTATAAATATTTCATCACGCTGTTAATTGCTTGCTTAGTGATTTCTAAGCACACACATTAATTAATTCTCTATGAGCAAAAACATTGTTCCTATTATTAAAGATTGCTGAGGCATTTTCTACCATATGGTGGTGGCTACACTAAAAGAAAATAAAAACACAGTACAAACAAATGAGCTTTTTCTTTTTTATTAATTTGATTCACATCTCAATCATAGGCCCCTCTCTCCTATCTTTCCAGTCCCACCCTCCCTCCTGCATCCCTGTCCAGGTTTTCTCAGACCCAGCTCATCTAATCACATGAGGACTGAGTTAATCGTCCTCCCCTGTGGTCTGATAGGGAAGTCCCATCAGGGGGAAGTGATTTAAAAAAGTAAAAAAGGCAACATAGTCCATGTAAGAGATATTACCTCACTCACCAACTAGTGGGCACACATGAAACAGAAGATGCCCATCAGGCTGATGTTCTTGGGGTCTGTACATTGTAGGATATCTATCCTGTACTATATTACTATATGACAAGAATCTCCTTATAAGTGAGTATATACCACATGTGTCTTTCTGGTTCTGTGTTACCTTACTAACCCAAATGTGATCCAGTTTCAGAGTAACAACCCCGTTCAGTTCTCTGTGGTCCTGATAATAATTTAAGAGGTGGGTTTTGTCAGGGGTGGTCAATTTACTTTTGTGAAGGACTGATAATAATTTTGATTTTGTTGACCAAATCCTCCTGATGATAACTTCTAAATGTTTCTGTTGTGCTTTGAAGCATCCAAGAACAATGCAGAAGTTGATGATGTGACTGAACTCCAGGGAAAGGTTTCTTCTCTGTAAGAAGAAATATGAACTTCACATTTTATATAATCTTCAAGTACCATGTAACCTGTTATTGTACTTTTAATAAGCTTCAAATATTAGATTAAATCTGCTTTGATAAAAAGTATGCTGGATTTAATGATGATAACTGCAATGGTAACAATGATAAGATTGTTTAAAATATAGAATATGAAAATGACCACAAAAAGTCACTCAGGCCTTCGTTATTCTTTAAAGAGAATTCTTACAAAAATTCAGAATAGTGAAGTAATGCTTCACTAGTAGTAAGTGGTACATGTGCTTCCACCAATACACCAATTTACAACATCTGCTTTAAACAATACAAAGAATTTGCATGTCACTCTCTTCATTGGTGTTTCCATTTCCTTTCTGCTTCACTTAGGGTGAAACTTACAACACTGTGGCTCCAAAAGTTATTGTGAGGCACACCCACACCGTGCTTCTCAAACACCTGTAACTCCAGTCCAGGGAATCCAATGCCTTATCCTGGCTTCTGTAAGCACCAAGCATATATGGGGTGCATGCACATGGATGTAAACAAAACACCCATATATGTAAAATAAAATAATGTGTTTTAAAACGGTGTATTTATGAACCCTCACATACACCACAGCGTGTGTGTGGGTGTGAAAGTGAACCCTGAGAGCATTGCTTCTCTTCCTCCATCCATGCAGGTAGTTCTTTGTAATCAAACTCACTTTTACCCATTAAACCATTTTTTCAAACATTATTTTCAAAAGTTGTAATCATTCCAAATGTATTTTATGTTAAGACAAAAGAAAACTCTTAAACATGTGTAAATTAAATAATTTACTTCAAATAATTCAATTATCAAAGAGAAGCATTAAAAAATAGTTAGACAAATACTTAGAACTAAATGAAAACGGAAGTACAACATCCTGAGTAAGTTATGAAGTTGAATGAATGTTGAAAAGAAAATAGTGGCAAATGCTTTTACTATGTGAGAATAATAATTTGTAATCAATAATCAGATATTCTACACCAGGGAGCCAAAACAGACAAATAAACTGATAATGATGCAAATAAAAGAAGGCAAATAATACTAATAAGCTTATAAAACAACAAAATTAACACTTGAAAAAATGCAGAAGTCAATAAAATAATAAAAGCTAGCTTTGGCAAATATCAATAAAATTTATGAAGCTCTAGTAATATTGGAAAAAATAAAATCAAAACCCGATAATATACAAATCATTAGCTTCAAAAATAATAAAAAAAATGTAAAAAGTCCAGCATCTTTGAAAATACGAATACGCATTCTATGTAAACTATGTAAACTGATGCTCATAAATACGGTACTTTAGAATACAAACGAATTGACAGAAGAGAAGAAAAATAAGCTTAAACATAGTTAAACAGCAAGAATTATCTTTTGACAATTTCCAAAGATATGAATTCAGATTTGGGGGTGTATCACAGTTGGTCAGTGGTCACCTTGTCTTTGGGTCTCATCATTAGTACCACAAAGAATAATCCTGCAAAGAGGAAATTATGTTCTGATGAGCTTTATTAAGAGAAAGCAACATGAATGTGGGCAGCCATAATTGTACTTTTACCTGGGAGAACAGTAGGAGAGTTGCAGCATGATGATGGGAGCTGAGAAAGAGTCCTCTATTACACACAAAGAGCTTCATCTGCAGTGACAGTTGACATTCACAATGCCAACTTTGAAAGAAAAGAAGAAGAAAAGATAAGGGATCTTTAAAGGCTTGTGATCCTGATACACCTTTGAGTGAGTAGCCAAGTTTCATATCACATGACCTGCTCTGACGTAGTCAACATGACAGAATTAAAAGTAAGACTAAAGTTATAATTCAAGGTTGTCTTTATCCTGCTATAGGAACCTATGCCTAACTACTGTGTTAAAACAAGAGCCTTACTTGGAAATTACTAGTTGCTTTATACATAACAGCAAATAGTTCAGAAAAAAATCCAGATATATTCAATATATAAATAATTATGCATCTATACAATTTGATATTAATCAGCAATAACAAATAATTAAGTACCGAAATATGCATGGTCAGCATAGTTGAATCTCTGAATAATGTGCTGAACTTTTAAAATTTCTCTCTAAAGCCATATTTTCAAGAAGGAATAAGTTAGTTATATTTAGATGTAGAACTATTATCAACACCTTAATGTGTAAGGCTTATACTAAGAAATAAAGGATCAAGATTGGGAAAAAAATATATGCTCGCTTTTGAAAATGAGATAAAATTTCCAACCATATTTTCTGTTTGAATAATTATAACAATTATTTATGCTATGGTAGACATTGTTTTTATCACAATAGAATAGGAACTAATATCACCTCCAGTTTATAAGTAAAAATAAAATAGCGGTAGATTCAATCAGAAACTTCCCCAAGATGAGAGAGGGAAAGGAGAGGAAGAGGAGGTGTAGAGGAGAGAAAGGAAAAACTAGAAACTAGAAATTTCTATTTCTCATTTGGGACAGGGGTCCATGGGTCCAGCTGACTCTACAAAGTCAGGCTCATTGTTAACGTGCCAGTTTCAGAGATAAGAAATAGTGAGCAGCAGAAAAGGAAGATATACTAAACTAACAATGACCACACTAAGGAGGAAAAAGAGAGTGTCCCACTGACCTTCCCTGTCCTCTAAGTCCTTATTTAAAATCTCAACAAGCAAAATAAATAAATAAATAAATAAATAAATAAATAAATAAATAATGAAATAATGAAATAAAATAAAAATCTCAACAAGCGGTTTGGAATTAAATAGAAGAACAGAACAAGAAATAGCTGTCCTGGTCAAAATATGGTCCTAAGCTACAACTGCCATGTCATTGTCTGGACTCCAGTTTCTTCTACAGGTTGGCCTGAAAAGTTGTCAGAACTGTTTAAAATCTCTTTCTTAGAAACAAGTACTTCATACTTAGTTTTTAAAGGGGACTCTGTGGCATTACAATATGATGGCTTATGTGGTTCTTTTTTTATTTCAAATACAGATGGTTAAAGTGTCATCATTTGCTAAGACAAATGATTGGTATTGGCAAATGTCAATCTTTGAAAGTAAGGGAACAGGTGCTTTCTTAATTTCTGGGAAACTATTATATTGAAAACAAATAGACAATTAATGAAAATAAAATGTTTCAAGAAAGCCCAGTTTGGCTTGTGTGGTGTTTTGAATAGGAATGTCTCCCATAGACTCCTGTGTTTGAATGCTTGGTCCTTAGGGAGTGGAATTAGCAATAGGTGTGGATTTATTGGAGGAAGTGTGTCCCTAGAAGGTGAATTTTGAGGTATCAGAAGTTCAAGCACAGGTTCAGTGTCTCATTGTCTCTTTCCGCTGCCTGTGGATCAAGATGTAGAAAGACTAGTTTCATCTTTAGTACCATGTCTGTCTGCATGCTACTGTACTTCCAGCCATGATGATAATAAATTAAAACTCTGGATGGTAATCTAGGCTCAATTAGAAGAGTAGCCACAGCCATGGTGTTTCTTAAGAACAATAGAAACCCTAACTAAGATAGCTTGATCCCAAAGGTTAGTTTGCATGAACCTGGAAAGGCTCAAAGGTTCATATGAAGAAATATCACATCTCTAGGTAAGCATGACCTCACTTACTTTAAATATCTTGAACAAGTGCTATGACACTTTGGTATGAATGTCCCCTACAGCTTTGACAAATGTGTTATTGTGTCATCATTATTTAAAAGGCTGGAGACCTTGAAATCATTATTATAAGGCCCTGTAATTATCAGCCTGTCCTGATGTAATGAAAAACCTAACTGGATCACAGTGGCTTGAATATCTCCACTTATTTTCAAATTCTTTACTGTTTTTCTCCACTTTTCCCGATTCTGCTGTTCTTAAAATACTATGCTGAGAGAAAAAAAGAAAGTAGAGAATGGGGTAGGGAATGTTTCACAGAAAGATGGGTGGGAAACCCAAACATGAGAAGATAGAAGCAAATACTTGTATTTCCCATCTGAGAAAGATCCATGTGTCCTTTTATGGCCCACCAATGTGATTGCTTGCTGTGCATTTTTGTTTGTCAAATCTTGATTGGGCAGAGGCTGTACTAGTGATTATGTTAAATACAGCCTTACAAAAATCAATATATAATGAAGAAAGTGCTGGAATGATTGATTAAAGCAGTAGCCTTATTATAGTTTCTAGAACTGAATAAATGCTTTTAATTCATAGTATGTAATTTGTCTATAGGAAATTGTGGGAAAATTTTTAAAATAGATCTCAATAATATGTGTAGATTTACATGTTAATTACTTTACCATATCAATTGTTTAATGGTTTGAATGTCACCCCTGTGTTTTCTTGAGTGTTAAACATTAGGATAATTGCTAGGATTGGAATGTTAAGCAAAAGAAATAATTGCTTATCACCATCAACCATTATCGCCTAAGTATGAATAAAGCTCCTTGCATTTTCCAGACATTTAACTAAGGCCTGAGGGAATCATGCTAAGAATGCAAAAGCTTTGAGAATGTTAGGAAAAGGGGAAGCATGCTGTCAGGAAAGACAATCTTAGGCTAATGGACCCTTGAGCTTATGTACAAAGCTGCGACTGAAGCCTGGGAGATCCTACTGCCCACACACAGAGAGAAAGACCGCTATAAGTGACAGTTTTGCTCAATGTGGAGCTTTAGGTTTGGGATTCAAGGACACTGATGAGTGTTTTCTTTTTGAATAAGCAGATTATTAAACCATTTACTAACACCATAGGTAGATACACAGACAAACTTCATGGGCAGGGCTCTGAAGAGAGTTCTAGCCCAGAAGGCTTAGAAGGAGAAAGCCTCTTATAGATCTGGGGGGGGGGGGAAGAGATGGAGGAGGAGGGGAAGGAGGAGAGACTTTACATAATCAGACTGCCAATGATTCCCTAGCATGAGGCAGGGAAAGTACAGAAGAAATGTTGTCACCAGTAAGTAGCCCTTGATGACAAACTCACTTGAGGAAAGTGAGAAATCTGGCTATAGGGAGAGTCTGCTAGGAAATTGCAAAGTCCCTGACAGGATCTCAGTAGGGGTCAAGTCAAATGCAAGGGTGGGAGGAAGAGAGCAGTTGAAGTATCAGAGCCTGAGGAGCAATTTGGTATGGATTTTAACACTTAAGTTCTAACTTAGGAAAATGGGGTAGAAACTTACAGAATATCATTCCCAACTTTTTAAAGGTAACAGAGTGTCCAGGGGATTTTGTAGAGTAATAGGTGGAAGAGTCCAGTGATTAGAAAATTGATTTCTATGCCTGCAGAATATCTTTTTTCTCTCACATGTTCTTTGAAGGATTTATAGGGCAAGAACTTGCTTTTCTTCTTAAAGGTCACTGTTTGTATTCCTGTTAATAGAGTAATTTTGCAACTGAAAAAAAAAAGGTGATAGACAAAAGGAGAGAAGAGAAAAGATAAGTGAAAGTCTCTCCCTTGGCCTCAGACCACTATGTGAAAAGAATAGCCTGCTATAGAAGATCAAACATTAGGGAAGAAGGCAGGGTTGGCATGGCTGTGAAATGCCAGAACTTAGCAAAGAAAAGGCAGGGCTATTTATTTCTGGCAAGGCATAGCTCTTGCTCTATAAATTCATTCTTATTTTCTTTGTGTAAATTTTATTCTGTTCTTCATGTTACAAGGCTTCACATGAAATTGGAAATCAGGAAGGCACAGGATACTGGAGAAAGAGATTCCAAGGAGCATGTAATAGGGGTCCCTGGCTTCATTAGACCTATTGCACAATACTGGTGGATAACTGTTCTTTCTGTTCAGCCTTGGGTTCTACATTTCAGACAACTGTCCCAAAGTACTCTATATGGAGAAGGGGAAATAGTGATAGTAAGAAATAAGTCCAGTATAAGTGAGCTTTGTTCTAGCCTCCCATTGAGAGAAGATGGTAACAATATTTTGTGTCCGTATTTGCCATCTTGATTTCTGTGAATTCAATTATGTATCCTTTGCACAGCTTGAGAAGATTAGAAAATTCCAGAAGTGAGTAACTGTGTGTTCATTATTCACTTTCCTATTCAGTGTGGTAAAATACCTGTCATAATGATTGAAAGGGAGAAAACAATTATTTTGGCTCTGTGTATCAGAGTTCACAGTCCGTCTTGATGGAGAATTCAACTCAGAGCACAGCGGGCAAGAAAGCAGAGAGAATACATTTTACCATAGGCTTTCTCCATTTTCCTTTATTCTACCTGGCCACGAGTCTACGGCATGGCACCATACTCGTTCAGCATCTTACTCAGGCATGTATGTTATTCTGATTTGGTAGGTGCCTCTCAATACAACTAAGTTGGCAGTTAAAATTAACCATCACACTACACTTAATCTTCTTTATATTATATTGTTAGGTTTATTCTATTTTGTTAATTGTTAATCTCTGCATTGAATGTGTAGATTAAACTTTGTCACATGTATTTGATGCAGGATTTAAAAAAAACATAAAAATAGTATTTGGTACTACTTGCAATTTCAGATACCCCTGCCTCAATAGAGGCCACACCAGCAGCCCCAGGTAAGACCCCCGCATTCAGGAGAGCACACGGAGTGATCTTTCATGTTCCTGGGTCACTAGCATTAACATATTAAAAATGGCTATCCTATCAAAAGCAATCTATGGACTCAACAAAATCACCATCAAAAAATACTTATAACTCTTTAGAAAACTAAATAATGACCATGTGATAGTGGCTTAACATGACCACAGCTTGACTAAAAACTAACAAATTGCTCTACTTGACCTAAGTTTCTATCTTAGTTATTTAAGATTGTTGTAACTTAGGAACAATGAGGAATATCTAAATGTAGATTCCTAACCAGTCAGGAAGATGCCCCATATTTTCTAAGCTCACCATGAAGTTTCCTTATTCGCAGGTTCTTTATCCAGACATATCCAAATTCTTTTCTTAGTATTATAAAGTTTCCTCACTCCTTAGCTTCCTTTTAATCATTGGGTAAACACAAGTGATGGAGACTGACTTTACTTTCACTCTGAATTTTGTATAAATAGTTATTGCTTATTATCATTATGTCAGTAGTGACAAGGATCCAGGAATATTTTCATATACACCCACCAGTCTGAGGAGATCTTTTAATGTTTTACAAACCTTGACTCCAATGAAACCAACACCTTGGCTTTGTTACAAAGAAGAATGTTAATGTAAGCTAACATAAAGTAGAGGTGCAGATTTTATTAAAAATATTTGAACATAGATTTTCATCATGAGGATTAAGAAAAAAAAGAAAGCACTCATGAAGAATGTATGTACATGGAACAGAATGTGTGGGGGCTTCTTAGAGTGTCTTATTTAATTTTCTTTATAAGCAGAGATATGTAAGATTTTGATAGGTTTTGTAGCTTTTATCTTCAAAGAGTGGGCAAAGAACCCAGAATAAAGTCACAGGTGCTTTCTGAGGGGCACATGATGAAACTGCAGTTGTTAGGATCACAGGAACTTAGGGCAGAGTTCATCTGTAGTCTAAAGTAAGTTGACAGTCTTCTTTGAGGTTCCTAGAAAATGTCTGCTCGAAGAATTGGGCCCTGACCAAGATTGTGCACACTCAGGCACTAAGCCAGGAGCCATAAGCAGGAATCACTGCTACACTGACATAAAATACTTTTTTTCTGAAAAATTCGCAGCAAATGTTGGTTGCACTGTGATTCCTGCTCCTTTGCTAAAGGAGAGTCCAGGCAGACTCTGAGGAGAGGGAGTTACTTCCTTCTCATATCCCCATGATATGTTATGTACTGCTGGGTTACTTCAAGTTGGTTGTTTATTTGCACAGGTTTTCTTTTCTTTTCCTTTTTTTTTTTTTACAGAAAAAGATGATATGAAAGGATAGGGGCTCAAGAGATAGGTCAGCAGGCAAAGACACTTGCCACTAAATCCAAGGACCCAAATTCTAACCCTAAGACATGAATCCCTTAAGGTAGAAGGAGAGAACTAATTCCAATTCCAAAGCATTGTTTTCTGACCTGCACATTATGTCATGGTTGGGTACACACACATACACATACAGATACCAATACATTAATATACACACCTGTGGACAAATGATTTTTTTTAAATTTATCCAGAAATACACAATGGAAACAAGACAACATTTCAACAAATAATGCTTGTCAAATAAGATGTTTGTATGTAGAAGAATTAAAAGAGTTCCATGCATACCACCCTGAACAAAACTTAACTCTAACTAGATGAAAGACATTAACATAAAACCACATACACTGAATCTAAGGGGGAAATAAGTTATACAGGAAATAAGAACTGAGTAAAGAATTCAGAGTTAGTTCACTGGATGGGGTGAGAAAGGAGTCATCTTACATATGTGCCCGTGGTAAGAGGAGCAGAGAATGACTTCACAGAATTTTCATAGATACCAATAATGCTGAAGTGTGTGTGTGTGTGTGTGTGTGTGTGTGTGTGTGTGTGTAGGAAGATAGAGTAGCAGATGAAAGGTACATTACACAGGGTGTATGTGCCTTAATTTTTCATAAAATTTATAAGTTTTTCTGAAACATTTACACGTCAAAACATCTCTTGTGGATAGAGAGACATAGTTCAGCTCATAAATCCAAGGACCCAAGTTTTAACTCCCAGAACCCATGTAAAAGAGTAGGCATGGTGTCCTGTGTTTGTAATTATGAGATAGTCACGTTTCTGAGGTTAAACTGGTTAGTCACTCTGTCCTAGTTAGTAAGCCTCACTGAAAGACAGTGTCTCTAAAAACAAGGTAGTCATCCCCTGAGGAATGACACCCGTGTTTGACCTGACAACTTCACACACATATATATACACATATGCATTTTTATACTTAGTTGATTTCCCTCACACAAATATGGGCATACATACACACACACACACATACACATACATGGTGGGTAAATGCAAAAGATCATGCCTTGTGGATGTATTATGGAGTTCAGAAGACACAGAACAGGATGGAGTTGACACGAGCTAAGAGAGTCATCTTTTGGCAAAAGTCCTCCTACCTCCTGCAATTGCAGTTCTGTAGGTCTCACAGAAGGACCTACATGCACTCCTTTACCTCACTGTGCAGATACAACTTCTGAAAATACATTTGGCTTCTCTTTCCTTAAGCTACTTTAAGTAACTTTTCTGAAAAAGTGAAGTAATCTTCCCAATTGCTATTGAGACATAGAACCTCTGTGAAAGGGTTTTCTGGCTGCTGTTTCAGAAAAAGCCATATCATACTTTTCTGCTTTTACTTTTGTGAGAAATCCAGACCATGGCAGATTCATGTAACACCCTCCAACCTGGTGTCTGAACCCAGCCTACAGACTTCTCTAATTCACTGGTTTTTCTAATATTCTCCCCACATTAAATATATAAATGTGCTATAGTCATATATTAGCAACAGTAATTAGTAAAAAAAAAAGAATTGTATAATATACTTCAATAAAAATAATTAGCAATATATGCATTACTTCCCATTTAGCATATTTAAATATACTTTTCATCTATTGTAATTGACACAGCAAATGTCCCACTGCACTCATGTAAATACATATTATCTACAAATTAGTGAAATGACTGAAGTTTCTTTAGTAAGATACTACAAAGGAGTTCATGTGGCTCACCAAGATCCCCAGTTCTGGCAGCTAACATTTTAGTGTTTCCTACTAAAAATGAACTGTGTAAGCTTTCTGTAAACCGAAATAATACAACTTTATTTAGCTATAAAAAAATTGAAGTCATGAAGATTTTAGAAAAATGAGTTCAGGAGGGTGTTGCATCCAGCAAAGTAACAGAATCAGAAACCATGTATTTTTCTCATATGCAGATTCTTGCTTATAATGTTCATACATATGTGGGATTGAGCATGATTTTATGTTATGCCACTAAATCAGAAACAATATAAGGACAAAAAGAGATACTGAGGAAAGGAGAGGGCAATAGGATATTGGAGAAACGTGACTGTGGAAAGAGTTTAGGGAGGATGGAAGGTAGAAGGGTGAGGTGGAGGTGTTGGAAAGAATGGGAGAAGAATTAACAAAAATAAATCTAGTTGGAGAGCTAAGATGAAACCCCAAATTTGGTATGATAATTAAATTTACTTATATAAAATTACAATTTTTAACAAAATATAACATGATAAGCAAAAAATATAACATGAACAGTAGACAAGACAAACCAATAGAAGGCAAAGATCCGAGAGAAAGCAGACTATTGAGGGATGGTCCAACAAATTTCAGAGCCAACCCTAAAACCCTAAACCCTAAAACCCAATGGAAGAAAGCCAACCCCTATCACTATTAACAATACTCTGATATATTTGCAGACAGGGGCCTACCAGATATGTCCTCTTAGAGGCTCTACCAAGCAATCAAACAGTGGAGGAAGCTTAGGGAGTCTACTGGAAAAGAGAGGAAAAGGATAAATCGACTTAGAGGTAACAAAAGCTCCACAAGAAGACCATCAGAACCAATCAACCAGGGTTCAGAGGGGATTGTGGAGTCTGAAGCATCAAGGACAATGCATGGTCTGGACCTAGGTCCTCTACTTATAAGTTGCCAGTGAGCATCTTAGGCTTCATGTGGGTCCACTAGTTAGGGGAGTGGAGGATATCTCTGACATGGACTATGCTGCGTATTTTTTGCTCACATTTTCCCTGATAGGATTGCCCTACCAGGCCACAGGGGAAGAATATGACCTCAGTCCTTGTGAGAATAGATGAGCTGGGTGTCTGGGTAGAGTGGCTCCACTTTTCTGAGAAATAGGGGAAGGGGATACAGGAGGGAGGGTGGGACTGGAAGAAGAGGAGGAAAGGGCCTATGACTGAGATGCAAATTGAATTAATTAATATTAAAATGAAAAAAGGCAGGCACAAAAATATGAGACCAACTTGTTCACTTCCTTGGGAAATTCATCCAAACACTAAACTGAAAGCCATAATATATATGCAGGAGACCTGGTGCAGACTCAGGTAGACCTTGTGCATGCTACTTCAGTCTCTGTGGGCTCGTATGAGCTGTGGTCAGTTAATTTAGTTAATGCTAGGAGACCTTGCTCTCTTAGCATCCTCCGTCACCTTCAACTCTTACACTCTTTCCATCCTCTTTTTCATAGCTGCTTGCACTCTCATGGGAGGAATTCAGTGGCGATATTGCATTTAGAGTTGTGTGCTTCAAGCTCTCTCTTTGAATAATATCTGGCTATAGGTCCCTGCATTGGTTCACATTTGTTGCGGAGGAAAGTTTCTCTGATAATAGATACATGAGAAACTGATAGCATATAGCAGAATATCATTAGAAAAAAAAATCATTACTTTTTCTTATTTTTTTTACACCAGCCATATTTGGTTTTACATAAGTCTTTGGGCTATCTGGTCTCTTTCTTTTGGTCAAGCAAACATTGTTGGAGATGATGGGTGCCATCTTGTGGAGTAGGCCTTATTTCAAAAGAATTATTGGTTGATTGCTGCTTCCAGCTGTGTACCAGGATTGGCTTAGCATATTTTGCAGGCAGGATAGCATTGTAAATCAAAGATTTTATGGCTGGGTTGGTGTATATATTTTTCTTTTGGTAGCCTGTAGGTATCCTCTCATACTAAAAATACTAGAACATAGGAGTCAAGGTTCTATGAAAGCACCAGCTCAACCTCTCCTTGTTTAATGAGTTGTGTGGGTGTAGTGAAATGTCTTTAGATTATCCTTAATTGAAAACAAGTTCATGAAGGCACATGATCTTGGTCAGCTGAAAATATGAGAGAGCTTGTGATGTTTTGCTGAAAGGTGTCCTGTCTTAGGGGGATGGCTTTTGCCTGCTGGAAAACAGCCTTTCCCTGACTCTGGTCAATAGAAGCCCACTTACAGCGAGAGAAGGCTTTTGCATTGCTATTATTTGTAAGTTGCACATCATTCTGCTACTCTTCGTTTTTTTACACTTCACATCTCAGAGAGAAATGTTCCCGAACAGAGAGCTTCTCATGGCCATCTGACTGAATATTGCAGATTCTGATGACTTGTTCCAATGCAGTGGAGTCATGCTGTTTTGCTAAATTGCGCTGAGTCATGTTGCTGTTTGTTGTTGACAACTGGACTGGACTTCTGGTATCTGGGCAATGAAAAGTAGTAGACTGGCCCAAAGGAACTATGCCTAAAAATGTTCACAACCTCTTTTTTTCATAATGATCTTCTTTCTCCCCTACCTCTGATCAGTAGGTTGGAAGGGAGGTAGAAATGTTTAAGAGCCCTAAATAAAGTAGGCTTTTGAAAAAAATCTAAGCCTGCTTGTGGATGTTGCCTTCAATAATGGGTCCTTGTCATCACTGGAAACAGCTTGGGTTGATGGGGGATTTCTCAGGGACACCTTTGGCCAACAACTCACTTACATGAGACCCAATCTCAGTATTGGAAGGTTTGTTTAGTTAAAAGAGATGTCCAGTTGGAATTCCTGTCTCCCTCATTATTCAAAGACTTCATTAGGATTGCCTTCAGATATTTTAGAAAGTTTCCATTGCCCTAGGTTTATGTACTACCCCACAAATATTCCACAGTTCTTGCTGTCTCTTTCTGCATTCCCTACCCCGTCTCATTTGACCCTCCCATTTCATTCCCTACCACCCCAGGTTCACTCATGGTATCTGTTTTATTTTCCACTATCAGGGATATCCATGTGTCTGTCTTCTACTATGTCAAACCTCTCTGTCCCTAAAGACTGTAGCTTGGTTAACATTTATGTAACCCTTTATAGCTAATATCTGTATATAAGCAATTACATACCTTATTTATTTTTATGAATCTGGGCTACCTTGCTCAGAATGATCTTTTTTCTAGTTCCATTTATTTGCCTGGACTATTTTTTATAATCTCATTTTTAACAGCTGAGTAATACTCCATTGTGTAAATATACCACAGAGTCTCTATTCATTCTTCTTGAGGGATATCTAAGTTGATTACAGTTCCTGTTTATTGTAAATACAGCAGCAATGAACATGGTTGGTCAAGTGTTTTTGTGGTAGGGTAAAATATCCTTGGGTATAGGTCTAAGAGTGGTATAGTTGGATCTTGAAGTAAACTGATTGCCAGTTTTCTGAGAAACCACCAAATAATTTCCAGAGTGGCGGCACACATTTGCACTCTCATCAGCAATAGATGTGTGTTCCCTGTTCCACATCCTTGTCAGCATGAGTTGTCACTTGTTACTTATCTTAACTATTCTGAAAAGTATGAGATGAAATCTCAGAAGAGTTTTGATTTATATTTACCTGATGGCTAAGGATGCTGAACATTTCTGTGTTTCTCAGCCATTTGAGTTTCTTTTATTGAAACTTCACTGTTTGCATTTCACTTTTAATTGGATTATTTAGTGTTTTGACTTCTTGTTTCTCAAGTTCTTTATATTCCATATAAGATATGGAATTGGTAAAAATCTTTTTTCATTTTTTCTGCTAGGACTTTGCCTGATTGAGGGTGTCCTTTGCCTTACCAAAGCTATACATTTCATGAAGTCTCGTTTATTAATTGGTTACCTCAGTCAGTGCTTGCACTATCAGTGCTCTATTCAGGAAGTATATGCCAATTAATCAAGGCTATTCCCCACTTTTTTTTTTCTCTTGGACTCAGTGTATATGATTTTATGTTAAGTTATTTGATCCATTTAGAATTAAGTTTTGTGTAGCGTAGTCAGCATGGAACTTTAAATTCTACTACATACAAACATACTATTTGACCAGCATCATTTGTTAAAGATGTCATTTTGTTTCTGTTGTGTATTTCTGAATGAATTTAAAAAAATCAACTGTTCATAGGTTTTGTATGTTAATGTCCAAGCCTTTAATTCAAATCTATTGACCATAGTGTCTTTTTGATGACAACAGCATGCAGTTTTTATTACTATAGCTTTTAATACAACTTGAAATCTGGAGTAATGATACAATAGCTTTTGGGGAATGTTTTTAGTTATCTCTGTGTGTGTATGTGTATGTTTGTGTTTAAGCTGAGAATTGTACTTTCAAGATCTGTGAGGAATTATGTTGGAATTTTGATGGGGATTACATTGAATCCGTAGATTGCTTATGACAAATACAAGAAACTGAAGTAACAGTCTGCTTTCTATTAGACCACCACAGATTAAAGCTATATATCAACAACAACAGAAACAATAAAAAGCTTACAAAGTCATGGAAACTGAACAATTCTCTGCTGAATGAAAAATGGGTCAAGACAGAAATCAAGAAAGAATCAAAGACTTTCTACAACTGACTGAAAATTAATATATAACATATCTAAATGTATGGGAAACATTGAAAATTGTTCTAAGAATCAAGTTCATAGCAATAAATGCCTATATAAAACACTGGTGAGACTCAACAGTACACTTAACACACTTGAAATCTGTAGAACAAAAAGAAAGAAGAAAGAAAGAAAAAGACAGAAAGAAAAAGACAGACAGAAAGAAAGAACTATCACCCACAAGGAATAGATAGCAAGAAACAATCAAATGCATAGATTAAGTTAATAATATAAAAACAATAGAAACAACTCAAAGAATCAACAAATCAAAGAGTTGGTTCTTTGAGAAAATCAATTTGATTAACAAACCCTATCCATTTTATCTAAAAGGCACAGAGAAAATATTTAAATTAAGAAGGAAATCCAGACATAGTTTAAAAATCTTTACTGTAGACATCTAGAAGAAATAGATAGATTTTTTATAGGCATCATAGCAATGTTAACTAAAGATCAAATAAGCAATTTAAACAGACATATAACCCCCTAGGGCCAGATATTTTTAGCACAGAATTCTACTAGACTTTCAAAGAAGAATTAATGCATGTACTCCTCAAATTGTTACACAAAATGGAAACAGAAAAAAAAATTGATCAATATGCATTAAGAAGCCATAGTTACCCTGATACCCAAACCACATAAAGACCAAACAGAGAAAGAAAATTACAAACTAGTTTGAACACAGATGCAAAAATATTCAATAAAATACTTACAGACCAAATCCAAGAGCACATCAAAATATCATTACTTATGATCAAATAGGCTTCATCTCAGAGATGCAGGGATGTTTCAATATATGAAACCAATAAAACAATTTATCATATAAGCAAACTTAAAGAAGATAAATTACACTATCATCACATTAGATGCAAAAAATGCCTTTGACAAAAGCCAACACTTTAAGATAAAATTCCTGGTGAGAACATGGACACAATGGGCACATGTAAATATAGTAAGGACAATTTAAAGCAAGCCAATAGCTGACATCAAATTAAATACAGAGAAACTAAAACACATTCCACTAAAATCAGGAAGAAGACAAGGCTGTCCACTCTTTCCAAATTTATTCAGTATAATACTTGAAGTCTTAACTATTTTATGAATACAACTGAAAGACATCAGGGGGATATAAATTGGAAAGGAACAAGTAACAGTATTTTTATTTGCAGGTGATGTGATAGTGTATGTAAGTGACTTTAGATTTGTACCAGGGATTTCAGCTCCTATAGATGATAAACACTTTTAGCAATGGAACTAGATATAAAATTATCTCACAAAAATCAGTAGCTGTTTTATATAGAAGTTATAAATGGACAGAGAAAGAAATCAGACAAACAACACCCTTCAAGATAGCATCAAATAATATAATATATCTTATGGTAACTCTAACAAGCTTAAGGTTTGTATGATCAAAATTTCAAGTTTTTGAAGAAAGAAAGGATAAAATGTCGGGAGATAGAAAAATCCTCCATGCTCCAGAATTGATAGAACTAACACAACAACAAAAACAACAGCAAAGCAAAGACAATTTTTACTTAGAAGTCATGTAAGTCATGTATATCTTATAGAGCAAATGGCAGAAGTGACCTTGAAGTAGGGAAATAACTGAGTCATTCACTCATGTTCTCAAGACTACAGAGAACACCGTATTTGGGGAATGGGACAAATATTTTTTGAGCAAATATTGAATTATTATTATCTTTCTGGGAACATCTATCAACATCTGTCCATCAATAGCCTATCACAGCCAGCAGCACTGCATGTATGGTGATTCTGTTTAATTCTATTAAGACTATGTTAAAATCCTATTGATAGAAATTTATTCTTGGGGTATGTTGACTGTATGTATTACTTGTGTTCTATGTGAGTTGTAAATACTCCTTCCACATATACTAATCTTATTTTTTAGTTTAATTGGATTGGTACTTATAAAATTTCATGCACTCACATGACACATATGAACCACTCGCCCTGCTCCACCAGTTTATGCCCTCTTCCTAACAATTTCTTCTCTCACATTTATGCCTCTTTATTTCATTTTGTGACTCACCAAATTTTACCAGGAATATCTATGTGACTATAGATTTGGAGTTACTCATTGGAGTCTAGTGTACTTAGACTCATTGGAGTCTAGTGTCATTTACCTCTGAATTTTTAAATTGCTATTATACAGATCCACATTATGCTTAAGGCAAGATTATCATATTATCTGAAAAAAGCAATGTGCAACTTTTGTGTCTAAATGGAGATTAAAAGGAATATCTCCACACCAGATAAAATGACATACCAAGAGACACCTTGCTATAGTTTAAACCCTGAAGTGACAATATTGAGTTGTCTTTCCTGAGGAAGGAATGAGCTTCAGAAGTCCAAAGGCTAAAATGTACAGTGTACAACCTAAAAATATTGTTTTTACAATACCAGGTGGAGGGGCCTAGAGCACCTGTTTGCCCCATTCCCAAGTTACATGCTTAGAAGCATGCATGCAACTTCTCTTGGAGACCTACGTTCAGTCACAACACACATACCAGGCATTCCACACCTGTTTCTTACTCCAGCTCTCGGGATCTAATGTCTTTTGTTGTTATAAATTAAATTCATGTTGGGCTAAATATAATTTATTACTTTTTGCCCTATAACTATTTTGATGATATTATTTAACCCACTAAAACAATCAATGAAACACAGACACTTATTTATCTATAGATTTATATCTGTTTGTTAAACCTGGGATGTGTAGTCCTGTGATAAAGTAGAGCAGTATTTGACATGATCATGAGTTTATTTTTGTAACAATATACAAAGTCCTACATCAATGAGTTAAAAATAACCTTATTTGGAAATAACAAATAAAGCCTTAAGTTGAAGAGTAGATTCAATAATCTACTTTTTGTCTGTATTCCTGTAAGTTATCCCTATATTCCCGTTTCTTTCTTTTTGACCATTTTTTTTTCCTTACATGAGAAAGATAAAGAAAGGAAAAGAAAAGTGAGAAATCCCTGAGTGTGGCCTGTTTAGTCTCTGAGTAAAACTATTAATAACTTATAACAATCTCCCAATGACAACAAACACTCCCAGCTCCAGAAAACAACCAAAAAACCTACCCAACAAAGGTAATTGGATGTCCTCATGACTTTCTTGTAGCTTATGTAGGGGCAAAGAAATCTGATTTGGGGGCCCAAAGAAAATTGGATAAAATGGTTAAGCAAGCTAGCAATAATATGTGAGGTCCAGTTTCTGAACACTGAAAAATTCTAGGCTTACTAGAAGTCCTGTTAGGAACAGTCTGAAATGCTGGACCAGTTGAGATCAGTAGCTTTCTCTGAAGCTGTTTCTGGGAGCAGACTTTGATGAGGAACAGCAACTGAAGCAGGTGAGGCTGGAACAAGCAGAATCCTGGAACATGAAGGATGCTAGAACAGATGTGTCAGGTTTGATGAAAGGACAAATCCTGTCAGGTTTGATCCAGTATCATTCATGTCTAGTTTTTTGTTCTTAAAACGTAATTTCTCACAAGACGTATACAGTTCTAAAATTATAAATGTATAGATGTACATGATGAACAGGTCAATTAGGGACAGGTGTCTGCTCTTTTTATGAGAAGAAGAAAGACATCCGTAAATCTTTATTCATGCCATATGAAAGGATGGCATGTACATATCATGGGGATTTTGTAGCCAACAAGAATAATTGGCTCTGCATAGACATCCATGTCTTAGTCAGCTTTAAAGCTATTTCCATGTAGTAGGATCAGCAATATAAGTTACCTGTTTTATTTTGACGGTCCTCAAAGAGGATATATATTACTATTATTATTGAATATATAATCATGATCATGTGGAAATCAAAACAAGGTTTTATAGATGTAAATATCCTCCTCTGGAATTCCTGGACACCTGTTGTATATAGGCCTAGCCACTAACTCTCTCCCATAAGAAGGCCTCACATTTAAAGAGACAAGCCAATTGCCCTGAGCAACAAAAAAGACATTGTATCTTAAAATCAACATTATTTAAGTTCTTCTTTACCTTTAATGTTTAAGCATTCCCTCAGTACCTTGTACGTGTTTAGAAGTTTAGGCCTGGGCTTTTAGATTTGCTGCATCTATTTTTGTCATATCCCCTTTTCTATATGGAACAGGTTGTTATGACTTTAAAGTCAAACTTGATATCAACTCCCTTTTATCTTTAGAGTTTAAGCATGCCCTAGGCATCTTGTACTTTGGTTTTTATATTTGTTATGGCTGTCTTTGCCTGACATCATTTGTTGTTGGTAATAAAATAATGTTGGGTTATACAGTATTTATTTGCCCCATAACTGTTATGGCAGTATTATTTAACCCACTATCATAAAAATAAGACATAGACACCTGGCAGATATTCCACTTACATTGTTTCAATAACCTCACCAGCCACCTCCCAGCCCCATTCAATGCCATTCACTTTAACCATTACTATGTGGGCTACCTTCCATCTATAATCTTATAAATAGTTGCTTTTATGCTTCATCTGGGCCTTTCCTCACCATTATTGGAGTCCTTCCTCCCCACCCACACGGTTCCTTCTCCATGTTAATGCAGTATGGCCTCCTTCTGCCTCTTCTCTTCCCGTTTGTCTGTTTCCCATAATTCTCTTGAACCCAATGCCTAGAAACCGTAGCCATGCCTACTCCATTCTGCCCAGCCTAGGTTTTAGGCCTTTAATCAACCAATCAGGCATATAACATTTTAGGCAGGTTTACACGACAAGGATAGGTTTATTCAGACACTAACCCGATCTTGAAGGCTAGTAAGTAGCATCAAAATGCAAGTGTCAAACCAACCCCCAACAGTCTTTGATTTCTAGGGACACCTGCACACATGTGAAACTAAACACAAACACACACACACACACATACACGCACAGATAAACATACACATATCACAAACTCAATCAAAAATATAATGAATATTTTAAAATACCAAGTAGATGTTAAACTCACCAGATTTCTTGAGATGGGTCAATGCCTTAGCTAGGAAGATGGCTTAGTTGGTAAAGTGGCTGGTGCACACTATGAATATCTGAATCCACATCTCCAGAAGCCCATTAAAGCTAAGCACATTTGCCTATAACCATAGCACTGGGGTGCAGACAGGAGGATTATGATGGTAAGGAAAGTTATCCTGATGTCAATTTCTGGCCTGTGCTTGCACTGTGCTCACATGGGCAGCACAATGTCCTGTGCAGACACTTAAGCATAGTGCTGGGGAGAGTAGTTCCCCTCTGAAACTAGTGAAAAATCCTGGTAATTGTCAACATTTGGGTGTAATAAATGACTTTTAAGAATGTGGCCAGGAACTAGTATCCTTACCCTCTAAGGTGTAGTCACTGTTTCCTCTCCTGAACCGGAGGGAGAAAGGACTCCAAATACGGCTTCATTTCCAGGTGTATTTGGTCTTTGGTTTATTTTACTTAGGGGAAGCTATCATGCTTTTCAAAAATGTTTTCTAAATGATTACTCCCATTAATAATATGCAAAAATTATTTTTAAATCAAAACAAATGTTTTTTGTTATCCTAGTTGAGTCTGCTGTGCAACAATTTGCAGATTCTAGATCAGTAAGTGGTAGAATTTGATTGGTAGACAGGGGACAAGGAGTGAAAAAGATAAGAACATTCTATATCAATAGTCTTACTAATGTGGCTCCCCAAACATGAGCTGAACAAGGACATCAATGCACATCCAAAAGCAGACATTTCAGTCCCAAATGCCTAAACCTACACAAAGAACCACCGGCAACTATGTAGAAGCTTCACTTTTCAGAGAAGTGTTTAATCATGAAGCTGAAAGCTGATGAAAGTTCTGAGAATAACTGACAGTTCAGTGCTCAGTTCTGAATGGGACCACTGTATCACCAGCAACTTTGAAGCCCAGAGAACATCATGAAAGACAGAACAGAAAGAGCTAGTGAATGGGTAGGATTTTTTTTTTATGTCCTGGTGTTTATTTTTAAATTTTAAAGTTTATATATTACAGTATTTTTTCAATGTTTCAAAATATTTTACTTTGCATAATTTTTTGCTCTCTTCATTAGAACAACTGATGCAAATAACCTAAAATAGAAATTCAGTAGTTTCCTGCAAATGTTTGTAATTTTACCTATGAGACTACTAGTCTTTTAAATATTTCGAAGTATATTATATATTACAATGTTTTTAAAGGCTGTCTTTGGATAGAACATTGCTATTGTGATCATGAATTCACAAAAGCTTTGGCCTTCTTCAACAAAACCAATCAACCAACTAACCAATCAACCAACAAACAACCAAACAAAACAGAACAAAACCATACAGGAATTAAGAAGAAATAAGAAGGAAGAGGAGGATTTGAAATAAAAGCTAGAAAGAGGAAGAAGAGATGGAGGAAAGGACAAAGGTAGAGGAGGGGTAAGGAGGAGAAGGAGGAAAATAGGGGAGGATAAGAGGGGAGTGAATCAGGGGAAGAGTAAGAGAATAAGGAGAGGAAGGAGTACGAGAATACACAGAAAGGAGGAGGAGATGGAAAATGAGAAAAACAATGAGAATGAAGGAGGCAAGAGTTATGAATTAAAATGAGATAAAAAAGGTGAATATGACCACACTATATTTTATAAATAAAATTGTTAGAATTTAACACTTTTTTTTGTTTGTTTTGTTTTGGAAAAGAAAACTGTCTATGTTTGGGAAGGTGAGAGCAGTTCTATTGCTTTCAACTTTTTTGATCTCCTGATTGACTCCATATCATGAGGACCCATGGAAGGAACTTTGTTCTCTGGCAAACAATTGCCTGCCTGTTTCCTGTTAAACCATCACAATTTGAAAGATATAGTGCATCACACTGGAGCACCCTAGGAAAAGATTGTCCACAAAATGAACTCAGAGACCCAGACCAAAAAAAAAAAAAAAAAAGCGCTGACGTAATAAACATCTGCTTGGGCAATAGAAGATTAAAGGAGACATTTATTTTACTGGGCTCTTTCACTATGGGGTACCTGAAATTTCCAGAGTGGTTCACAATGAGAGTGACAATGATAAGTTTGTGTTTTTAAATATATACTGTTGTGACTGCCAAGTTGCAAAGATAAATCTTTCTGAGGAATAATTGGAGATTTTTTGCGTGAGAAATGAATGGGTTCTGTTGGGCTGTTTCCTATGCTCCAGAGAGAAGAGCTTTTGTCTTGGGTTACTTTCCGGCCAGTACCAATTTGCCCAGCTATCTGTGGTAGTGCTATTCATCTGTCACTTCTTCAGCTGTCCCATTTTACCACCAGAGCTCAGGTGTTCACTCTCGTATTTAATGATTATAGCCTGATAGCCACTATCTGGTCTCTTTTCCATGATATCTCCCAATGCAATTTACTTTGGCCTATTTTCTGAAAATGATCCTTTCAAAAAGTGTAGCTCTCTGTATGTGTTGTGCACCCGTGTGCATGTGTGTACAGAAGACAGATGTTGATGTAGCTTATCTTCCCACAATTACTCTTTGTGTTCTTGTTATCATTATTTGACATATGATCGCTTACTGGCCTGGAGTTTGGCAATTCAGCTAGGCTGGCTGTCCAGTGACTACAGGGACCTTCCTTTTTCCCTTCCTGTGGCTCAGATTTTATATACGTAGGCCACACCTGCTTTAAAGTATTTGCTGTCGATCTGAATTCGAGCACATTTGGTTGTGTGACTAGCACTTTACAAAATAAGCCACCTTCCCAGCCCCTCAAAATTGTTATGTTCCACATCATTAGCATACAATTAAAATTTGTATTTAATTTAAAACTGTTCTAAATGATAAGAAATAAAAGGTTGTTCAAGGGTGCCCTACCAGCTTCTCTAGACCACCACTTATTTCTGAGTTCAACATCCTCAAAAGACAATGCAACATACATATTGCAGGAGCCCAGCATCTTTTTTTTTTCTTTTTCTCTGTCTATTCAGCCTTTAGCCAAATCTCTACCTTCACTCTACTCGAAAATGTTTCACTCTACTTGAAATTGTGCTCCCTTGGCACAATCAAGAATATTACTTTTTTTCTCCAATTTTGAAAGTCTTAGGATATTTATTGCATAGAAAAGACCAGCCTACACAGAATTGCTTTATTCTTCTAGATACACGTTCAACAACTAACACAAATTTACAAATTAATGTATTAATAACAGTCATTCACATATGAGATAACCTAATTCCAGTATGACAGTAGCTCAACATTAAATAAACACAATACATTTCCTTGAAATCAAAAGGATGATTGCAGCTATTTACAAAAAAAAATTCTAAGCAAGGTAATTAAAAATCAAGTTTCATAACTTTCTGACAAAAGAATCCAAAATACTAGAAAAATTAGAGCAATTAATATATTTGTAATTAAACCAACTATAAGATTTGCTAACTTGTAAGGTTTAATGTTTTTCATAGCATCTATTCCATTGTACCATGTATATGCTTCTGTACCACTCTGGAAACTAAATATTTTTAAATAATTGATTTAAAAAATAATTTTGTAAATACTTTCTAGGATTTAGAAAGGAGTTTAAAGTCTCAGATTATCCTGTCTTCCGAGTTTGGAATTCTATAGGTATACACTACCACAGTGCCAACCTTAACTTCAGACAAAAAAAATATTGAAAATAGTTTATTCAATCATATTTTGGACATCGAACCAGTAGAACAAGCTCAGTGGAATTCCAACCAGCTGAAAACTTCCAGGATACTAAAGGAAGCAAGCAACCCAGTGTAAAAGCAAACGTCAAAATGAGGGGAACTTCTTGCAGAACAAATATCTTATAAGGAGATAAAAACAAAGGTGAACAACAAACAAGCCCCCCTACAACAGAAAACATATTTCTCTGACATACAAATTGCCAAAAGTACGAGAAAGGGTAACTCAACTTTATTGATTAACAAGTAAATAAGGGTTGACACCAATGACACATTGTTAAAGATTAATGGATATTTAAGTAGAAGTGTGATAAAAGTTAAAATATATGGAATTATTTTTGTACACTATGTGGCAAGGATGCCTGAAAAGCCAAAACTTACATCACAACCTCCTTCAAGTAGAAGATGATTGTTAAAAAAGATTCTAAGTGTGTGTGTGTTTTGGGGAAGGAAGTAAAAGAATCAAGTCATGGCTATCCCAGTCAGATATTCAAAATACTTTTATGCTGACAGAGAAAGTAGAGAAAACTATTGATGCATTCTGAGTATTCTATATTCTGATTATCCTATTTTTTCTTTATAATAATAATAATTAATTATATTATTATTCAACACAATTTATTCACTTTGCATCCTGCTATAGGTCCTCCTTCATCTCCTCCTGGTCCCTCCTTTCCCCCCTTTGTCCCTCCCCTGATAGTGGAGGTCCTGCTCCCTTACTATCTGATTCTAGCCTATCAGGTCTCATCAGGACTGTCTGAATCCTGTTTCTCTGTGTCCTAGTAAGGCCACCTTGCCAGAGAGAGGTGATCAAAGATCGGGCAACTGAGTTCATGCCAGTGATTTCCCCTGCTCTCCTTACTAGGGTACCCACATGAAGACTGAGCTGCCCATGGGTTACATCTGAGCAGGGGTTCTAGGTCCTGTATATGCATGGTCCTTGGTTGATTCATCAGTTTATGCAGGCCCCCTGGGCCCAGATTTTTGGTTCTGTCGGTTGCATGTGGAGCTCCTGTCCCCTCCAGGGTTTTCTATCTCTGCTTCTTCCAGAAGGTTCTCTGTACTCTGCCCAAACTTTGGATATGAATCTCTTCATCTGCTTTGGTAACCTGAAGGGTAGAGCCTTTCAGAGGTTCCCTGTGGAAGGCTCCTGTCCTGTTCCCTGTCTTCTCCAACTTCCAATGTCTATCCTGTTTGCCTTTCTGAATGAGGATTACACATCTTCTCTAGGGTCCTCCTTGTTTAGCTTCTTTAGAACTATGGATTTTAGTATGTTTATCTTATATTATACCACTAATATCCACCACGTGTAATATACCATGTGTATTTTTCTGCTGCTGGGTTACCTCACTCAGGATGATCTTTTTTAATTCTATCCATTTCCTGCAAATTTCATTCTTAATGGAAATGAAATGAGATTACATGATTGGGCATTTATTGTAGAAACTAGAAATGATATCTAAAGATAAGTGATTGAAGATTAGTGTTTGCCTTATTTGAACATTATTTGAGCAAAGACTCATCTTTAAGGCACTGAAGTTCTTTTGTTTAGCTAGCTGGAGTTCAACCACCCTTTGCAGAAATAGTCTTTTAAGTTAGATTTTGCTACTATGTTAGGTTGCAGTAAAATAAAATGTGTTGAGGCCCACTCGGCCCATATGAGTTTCATTTAACAGAAAATAACAGGCTTCCTGGATGGTGAATTCAGTTGTTCCTTGAGAGGAAGAAGGATTTGAAGATGACATATTTATTGAACTCATATTTCAGCAGTTTTTCTTATGTCTTGTGTATCTTATTCCTGTTAAGAAATTATCACTTTCGCCAGTGACTTATAAAAAGGTCTGCTCTAGCATTAAATGTCATCCTCTAGACAGCTACAACGTGTGGTGACCGGAACCTGCACAAGGCCCACAAAAGACTTATGATGTTACCAACCAGTCAAAGAAGGAAGAAGGGCTCACAGGGTCCTACAGTTAATCTGATAGATTCTGGGATAGAGGAATCACTGTAGTTGTGACCAAGTACTGAGTCCACCTGGCTCCAAAGAATATTGCTAAACCCATGGCCACACAGACAGCTCTGGTTAAACTAAGTGGATTATATAACAAAGGGACTATGTACAAACATTTGTCGGAGGGCATATTTGTAGGGGGGCAGGTGTGGTGGGGGTGACAGTAGTCAGTATTTGTGGTGTACAGGTGAAAAGTTATAAAATCAGCCAGTAAATACAGAATCACTTTGTCAAAGTGTCAGGAAAACCAAAGATTTTAAAAGTGGGAAATAAATTTTGTTAATGTATTCTTGAAATGGAAAACTTCATGACAAAATCCTATGAAGTAAATAACAATTCAGCAAAAATTGATTTTTAAAATATTTTGAAATTACGGAAGTGTTGAGATCTTCTTCATACTTTGGAACAATGCTTAATACATGGATATATTGCTTCCATGCACTTAAACATTACAATTAAACATAGAAGACCAAAGTATGATTCCACTTTCCCATGGAAGATTCGTCAAGCAGTGAAGAAATAAGTGACCTCCTCTGTGAGTGACTATGTAATACCACACTTACTGGTTCCTGTGGACCAGGTACAAGCAAATACACTGTCTTCATTTCTCATAGGCATGTGACCCTGAGGTAGCACTGTAACAGAAAAAACAGCACACAAATTCTTGAAGTTAAGACTTCACATTATGCTCAACCAAATCTAGATCCCATCCTGTGTCCTGGCAATTTCTGGAACAGTTACAGTCTCAAAACCAGTTTCAATACTTTTAATGCATTTCTCAGTCAATTGTGGGACACTCTGAGGAACTACACTGAGCCACGGTGAAAAGGTTATTTAAAAAGAAATCTCCGTGGAATTGATGAAAGACTGTGTTTGAGTACCAATGGCAGAGTTTGTATGAATACTTGATTACACACTAAAAAACATGGTTTCCTAACTCCTGTTTAGGCATTCAAAACATCTCTAGCTTTATATTTCTTTAACTTGCTGCCATAACTCACAGTTCAAAAGGTCACATGCTTAAGCCTGTCTTTTTTCAAGACTATTTAACACATGCCCATAGTATTCTGGAATACACACTGTGTTTTTTTAAATGCAGAAGATTATGGGCAATGCATTCTGTTAGCTTTGTTTCATCAAAAGCTCACAAAAATCTCTCAGTGGAGATAATTTTATCACTATTTGAAAAATCATAAAGAAGCCTAAGGCAAACACAATTGCAAAGATTACAGCCAGTATCTCAGATTCATAAGATGTATTTCCCTTTCATAATCATTTATTTTTATTTTTAGTTCTTTTTCTAGGTAGCCAGGGATAAACTTGAATTTCTGATCCCCTTCTCTGCCTTATGAATCCTGGGATTATAGGCGTTTGTTACCAAGCTCAATTCAAACCTCTGGGGATTGAAGTCAGGGCTCCAGGCATGCCAGGTACTCATTCTTCCAACTGAACTGCTTTGCTCCCCATATCCAGATAAGGAAATGGATAAAATCACACAGGTAAGACTAAAATGTTCAAGGTGATTCCTGCAAGACTGGAAAGCAGTCAGAGAAACTGAACAAAGAAATCACAAATGTTCTGAAATTCAGTGTTTATTTGAGGGATAAGTTACCTAGTGCTAATATACCTTATTTGTCAAGAGTTTTTTGTTAAGTAGAAACTATTTCCAGATTCAATTCAAGATAGGCATATACGGTTGAGATAATAGCAAGGGCAATGTAGAAACATGCTGTGTGAGTTACTTTTCTCATTTCTGTTAGAGAATACCTGAGCAGAAACAACTTAAATAAGATATCTGTGTTGCCTGGTTCTCCACGGGTCTCAAGAAGCACTGGGGAGGAAGAAAGAAAGAAAGAAAGAAAGAAAGAAAGAAAGAAAGAAAGAAAGAAAGAAAGAAAGAAAGAAAGAAAGAAAGAAAGAAAGAAAGAATGAAAGAAAGAAAGAAAGAAAGAGGAGGGCCAGGGCCAAGGAATGTCCTCTAGATATGCTATGACTGCTGCACTCATGAACTCACAGCACATAATGCCTGCAGAAGATCTGCACAATATTAAGCCCATCAATATTCCAGTAAGGAGGGATGAGGAGCTTATCAGCTCCCACTCCAAGCTGAGGACCTATTGAGAGGAGACATCTTATGAAAGTCACTTTTCTTTAAGGGTGTAGTCCTTGGAAGATGAACCATCCCCTGGTGAATGTCCCACCCCCATGAATGCATAGTCGGCACAGATTGAACTGGCAGGTTATAAACAATCTAAAAAAAAGAAAAAAGAAAAGAAGGCATGAATTTAGAAGTTGGATGGGAAAAGGAGGGTAAATTTGGATGGAGGTAGTGGAAAGGGTAATGGAGAAAATGATCAAAATACTTGTATGCATACATATAGAAAAGACTCAAACTGAGGGAGGAAGGTCTTATTTCAGTTTACAGTTTCAGGGATGAATCATGGTAGGACAAGCATGGAGGCAGACACAGGTGATAGTTTCAGGGATGAACCATGGTAGGACAAGCGTGGAGGCAGACACAGGTGGTAGTTTCAGGGATGAACCATGGTAGGACAAGGGTGGAGGCAGACACAGGTGATAGTTTCAAGGATGAACCATGGTAGGACAAGCGTGGAGGCAGACACAGGTGATAGTTTCAGGGATGAACCATGGTAGGACAAGCGTGGAGGCAGACACAGGTGATAGCTGGTCACCATTGCACCCAAAGTCAGGCACTGAAGAGTGAGCAGAAGTATGGCTGCCCTCTTCCCCATTTTTTGATTAGATTACTTTGTTTGCTGCTTTTCAGCTTCTTTAATTCTTTATATATTCTGGATATTAGCCCTCTGTCAGATATAGGGTTGGTGAAGATTCTTTCCCAAACTGTAGGCTGTTGTTTTGTTTTGATGACAGTGTCCTTTGCTTTACAGAAGCTTTTCAGTTTCATGAGGTCCCATTTATTGATTGTTGCTCTTAGAGCCTGTGCTGTTGGTGTTCTGTTCAGAAAGTTGTCTCCTGTGCCAGTGAGGTCAAGGCTCTTCCCCACCTTTTCTTCTAATAGGTTTAGTATGTCTGGTTTTATACTGAGGTCTTTGATCCACTTGGACTTTAGTTTTGTGCAGGGTGATAAGTACGGTTCTATTTGCATTTTTCTACATGTAGACATCCAGTTAGACCAGCACCATTTGTTGAAGATGCTGTCTTTTTTCCATTGAATGGTTTTGGCATCTTTGTCAAAAATCAGGGGTCCATAAGTCTGTGGATTTATGTCAGGGTCTTCTATTCAATTCCATTCATCCACCAGTCTGTTTCTATGACAGTAGCATGCTGTTTTTAGTATTGGTGCTCTATAGTACAGCTTGAGATCAGGGATGGAGATACCTCCTGAAGATCTTTTACTGTAAAGAATTTTTTTTTTAAGCAATTCTGGGTTTCTTGTTGTTCCATATGAAGGTGAGAATTTTTCTTTCAAGGTCTGTAAAGAATTGTGTTGGTAATTTGATGGGAACTGCATTGAATCTATAGATTGCTTTTGGTAAGATGGCCATTTTTACTGTATTAATTCTGCCAAGCCATAAGCATGGGAGATTTTTCCTTTTCTGATATCTTCTAATTCTTTCTTCAGAGACTTGAAATTTTTTTCATACAAATCTTTGATTTGCTTGGTTAGGTTCACACCAAGGTACTTTATGTCCTTTGTGGCTATTGTGGAAGGTGTTGTTTCCCTAATTTCTTTCTCAGCCCTTTTGTCTTTTCTGTACAGGAGGGCTACTGATTCTTTGGAGTTAATTTTGTATCCCACCACTTTGCTGAAGGTGTTAATCAGGTGTAGGAGTTCCCTGGTAGAATTTTTGGGATCACTCAGGTATATTATCATATCATCTACAAATAGTGATACTTTAACTTCTTTCTTTCCAATTTGTATCCCCTTGATTGCCTTCAACTGTCTTATTGCTCTAGCAAGAACTTCTAGAACTATGTGGAAGAGATATGGAGAGAGTGGGCAGCCTTGCCTTGTCCCTGATTGTGGGATTGCTTTAAGTTTCTCTCCATTGAATTTAATATTGGCTGTAGGCTTGCTGTATATGGCCTTTACTATGTTCAGGTATGTGCCATATATCCCTGATCTCTCCAAGACTTTAAACATGAATGGATGTTGGATTTTGTCAAATGCCTTTTCAGCATCTAAGGAGATGATCATGTGGTTTTTCTCCTTCAGTTTGTTTATTTGGTGGATCACATAGATGGATTTCCATATAATGAACCACCCTGCATACCTGGGATGAAGCCTACTTGGTCATAGTGGATGATATCTTTGATGTGTTCTTGGATTCGATTTGCAAGTATTTTGTTGAGTATTATTGCATCCATATTTATGAGGGAGATTGGGCTGAAATTTTCTTTCTTTGTTGGGTCTTTGTGAGGTTTAGGTACCAACGTGACTGTGGCTTCATAGAATGAGTTTGGTAGTGTTCCTTCTGTTTCTATTTTGTGGAATGGTTTGAAGAGTATTGGTGTTAGCTCTTCTTTGTAGGTGTGTTAGAATTCTATGCTGAGGCCATCTGGCCCTGGGCTTTTTTTGCATGGTAGACTTTTGATGACAGCTTCTATTTCCTTAGGGGATATAGGACTATTTAATTGGTTTACCTGGTCTTGATTCAGCTTTGGCATGTAGAATCAGTCAAGAAAATTATCCATTTCATTTAGATTTTCAAATTTTATGGCATATAGATTTTGGAAGTAAGACCTAATGATTGTTCAGTGTCTGTGGTTATGTCCCCCTTTTCGTTTCTGACTTTTTGATTTGGATAGTTTCTCCCTGCCTTTTAGTTAGTATGACTAAGAGTTTGTCTATCTTGTTGATTTTCTCAAAGAACCAGCTATTGTTTTCATTGATTCTTTGAATTGTTTTATTTGTTTCTAATTGATTGATTTCAGCCCTGAGTTTGATTATTTCCAGCTGTCTACTCCTCTTTGGTGTGTCTGCTTCTTTTTTTTTTTCCTAAGCTTTTAAATGAGCCATTAAGTTGCTTGCATGAGATGTTGCGAATTTCTTCTTGAAGGCACTTAGTGCTATGAACTTTCCTCTTAGCACTGCTTTCATTGTGTCCCATAAGTTTGGGTATGTTGTGCCTTCATTTTCATTGAATTCTAGGAAGACTTTAATTTCTTTATTTCTTCTCTGATCCAGCTGTCATTTAGTAGCAAGTTGTTCAGTTTCCATGTGTGTGTAGGCGTTTTGCTATTTTTGTCATTGAGGTCCAGCTTTATGCCATTTTTTAGATTTATTATTTTCTTTAATGGATACATCGATTTCTTCCATTGTATCTTCCACACCTGAGAGTCTTTCTTCCATCTCTTGTAGTTTGTTGGTTATGCTTACCTCTGTAGTTCCTGTTTTCTTTCCTAGGTTCTCCCTCTCCATGATTTCCTCTATTTGTGTTTTCTTTAATTTTTTCAATTCTTTCTTCAGATCTTAAACCATTTTGTTGATTTCCTTCACCTGTCTGACTGTATTTTCCTGTTTTTCCTTCAATTCCTTCAGCTGTTTGTTTCAACATTCCCCTGTTTCTTTTATTTATTTCAGTGACACAAACTGTTTGGCTGCATCTTCCTGTATTTCTTTACGGATGACCATAATCTGTTTTATTATATCTTCCCCTAATTCTTTATGCATTTGCTTCTTCCATTAACCTCTTCATAAGCATAGATGTAAGGTCATCTTCTTGAATTTCACTTGTGTTAGGGTGTCCAGGGCTATTTGCCCCTTGATAACTGGGTTCTGGGGATGCCATATTGCTTTGCCTCTTGTTGGTTGTGCTTTTTCGCTGGCCTCTACCCATCTCTCTGTCTCAGGTATTGTCTGTTAATTTCTGGTGCCTGCTGGGTCCTGAGGTGCGGAGAATCCACTTGGCAGGGTTCTGAAGTTCTCCTCTGCTTTTTGGGTATGGTCAACTGAATGGTGGTTCTTCTCAGGAATTGTCACAGTTGACTTCAGGTGTATGGACCTGTTTGGTAACTGTGGTGTTCAGGAAGGCTCTCCTCTCATCAGGAGAGGTTCTGGTGTTGGCTTCCCTGCTGCTGGGTTACTTGCTCTGAATTTTGTGAGCAGCAGCTGTTGTTTTTAAGGTGTAATTGTTGGGTGCAGCTCTCTTGAAAAGCCAGGGATTAGCACGGTTTTCTCAGTTTAGCTAGGGATAAGTGGTTGATCCTTGGAGCAGTATCTGAAGGCTGCTGTAACAGCTCTCTGGCTTTTGCAGGTCTGAGGAAGCAGCTGTGTGCCCCAGTGCCTTACTGGTACTCAATAATGGTGGGTGAGCACAGTGCTCATGCCTGCAGTAGAAGGCTAGGGCCTAGAGTCTGCATGAATCCAGAAAGTCTTTTGGAGTTGGGTGTCCTGAGCGTTGCACCTGATGATGCCCCCAATGTGGGATTTCCTTCTGACAGACAGCCAGTCTTTGCTTTGAGGACAGCCTTTCTGTCTGTGATGGTGAGTAGAGCCAACAGGCACAGACTTACATGGCTCCGCCTTTCTTCCTTTCTGGGGATTGGGTGCCTGGGCGTCTGCCAAAACTGGGCAATTTTTCCCGAGACCTTTTCAGGGTGGTGGTATTGGCTGAGTGCTCTGAGATCAGACCAGCCATTCCCCTCCCTGTGGGTTTGTACTCAACAGAGAAACTCAGTCTCTGGTGCCCTGGGGCCCACAGTTCTATCTGTGGCAGTGAGTCAGGCATGCAGGCAGGACTCTGTACTGACGCCTGGGTCCCTGGCTCTGGCTCTGGGCTGGCTCCTGGGTACCCGCCTAACCCAGAGTCTTTTCCAGGGAATGTCTGGGTGACCTAAGGTCGGTCCCAATTTTTTCCTGCACCGGGGGGTTACCTTTCAACTGGAAATCTCAGTCTCTGATGTTGTGGTGCCCACAGTTCAGTCTGGGACAGTGATCAGAGCACGCTGGTGTGTGGCTCTGGGCTGGTGACCAAATGCCTGATGGAACTGGGATCTCTTCCACAGTTTGGCTGGGTGAGTTAAAGCTGATTGAATCCCCCACCATGGGGTATCCTCTCACCTGGGAAATACAATCACTTGTGTTTTAGGGCTGTGAGTTCTGACTGCTAGTCACTGTGCTGATCCTGCTGTGCTGCTGGTCAGAATGAGAGTTGTCCCAGCACTGCCATCTTGCCGAATCCCCCCCCATAAACTTCTTAAACAGAGTCACCAGCTGGGACCATGTGTTGAAATATAGGAGATTACAGGAGACATTTCCCCATCAATACCACCATACCTGATAGATATTAACTTTGAAATAAAATGTCAAAAGTCACTACCAGTTATCTTTGCCTTGCCTATATTGTATCCTTATACACCATAGTAAAGAGAGAAGCTTTCCCATACTTTGCGGTCCTCAGTGTAAGAGCATGACATTTGTATTTTTGGCTTCTTTTGACATGCTTTTGTCTTATTTATTCTACTTCCATATTTTCATTACTTTTTTCCTTTGATAAAGCCATGATGATATTTAGAAATATTTGTAACATATGAATAGGAAGCATATTACTTGTCGTAGACCTTGATGGTGGCATATTCAGTTGGTACCTGATGTGTTCGTAAGATATCTGTCCACAAATGATCATCTGCCTCATTTGAGTTCTGCACTACCTATTACCTTTAGGCAAAGAGATTCTACTTGGATCTAGGTCAATATTTCATATGCATTATTTTGTTTTCATGGTGATTTAGATATCCTACCAACAAAGTGGTTTTTTGTTTTACTATTAAAACTTAATTACACATTCTTAAACCACTGACAATATAAGTTTTCTTGCTTGACAAAGCAGCAGATAGCAGTATTTTCAAAGGTTCATTTCCATTATGTGTATAATTCTGTTTATATTTTGTGAAGTTTCAAATTATAGGTGTACTGGAGGAGATCTTATTACTTTGTGCTTTGAGAATTCTGAATATTATAATACACCCCATTAGAATCGATGTACCGTATCATTACACACTACACATAAACTCACGCCTCTTATGTGAGAGGGGTTATAAAATTGAAATAGAATAACATTTTTCCTTTTCTCTAGTGCCTTATGCACTTCATTTACTAAAAAACATAAAATGGCCAGTAAAATATTTACTTGTACTTTGAAAGTGTCTGAAGACATAAATTGAGTTGTGCTCTATCTCTGGCTTTCTATAAACCACCTTGCTTCAAGGCACAGAAATCTGGCTTTTATTCTATTTTATATTTTAATTTGAGTTTACATGCTTTTCAGTTCTAATCTACTTAAATGTAGAAGAAGAGGACATTTTCATTTTTTATTAAAAAGCTTAGAATAGTTTTTTTTCTGACAAAATCTCACATGGATATTGTGTGTATTTGCTGTTGTTTTATCTGATGATTTATGGTGTTTTTTATTTATTTATTTATTTTGGTGTGTATGTATGTGTGGTATGTGTGTATGTTCCCATGTGTATAGATGTGCATGTTACATGTGCATGGGCAAAACCCTGTTGGGTCTTGCCCAAATGCTCTGCACTTTTCTTCCTGGGGGAGGATTCACACTGAAACAGAACTAAATGTAAGAAATGAACTAAAGGATGAAGATAACATTCAAGCACAGCCATTTTCCAAGCCATACCTGAAAACTGCAAGGACTAACAATGACTTCCAATAAGTTGCATTATTCTTTTTCACTTGTCTTCTCGTAAACCTTAAACTCTCACTCTTAGATAATGTATGATGGTTCAATCAAGGAAAAGTAACTGAGTACTGGAGAGCAGATCTTATCCTTAATGTCCAGGAGGTGCACAGTCAATTAAGTTAGGTAGAAAAGGACATAGGAGCAGAGTATGGAACACAACACAAGCAGCAAGCAGTACACTATCAGAAATGTCTTACAGAGGATTGTGTTCAAAGACACACTTTACTTCACCTCTTCTATGCAGAAATATGCACTGGGGATGTGAGCCAGAGTCATGATCACTGGAACAAGGTAGGTGTGGGAACTCAACATCCAGGAAGAAGAGACAGAGATCACTAGAGCTGTAATTTCCACAGTTGGGGGCAGGGGGAGAAAGCCTTCTGTGATAGAGCTCTTTCAGTTATGCAGCCCTTTCAGGGACACAGCTCTACAGTGATACAGCTCTTCTTTACTTGGGGGAATAGGGCTATATAAACGTTGGGGAATTGGATAGGGGTTTTTGGGTGAGTATAGATCATTGGCTGGGGCTGAGGTGCTGGGAATGCTTTATTTGCATGGAGAGGAATTCTAGGTGCTAGCTGTATATGTCCTTATGAGGAAACCTGAAGTCTGGTCACCAGGTGACATAACTACCTCACCGCCTCAAGAGTGGTAGAGATGGAGGTCAGAAGACTACATGCACTGGCACATGCACGTCCAGAACAGGGAGGGAGGAGCCATCCTTACTCCTGCCAGTATCAAGATGATATTTTCAGGGTTTGGACATGTCTTGACTTCTCTGTTGCTCCAGGCTTGTTCCTGTGGGGCACATGAACCATGCAGTCAGGGTTGTGCCCCAAAGATATCTTTCTCAATTACTTCTCTATGTCACGAAGATTCTCATGAAGTCAGCAACTCATCATTTCAGAGAGACTGTCTGGCCACTAAGAACCTAGGATTCATCTTCCCATTTCTGGGGTTAAAGACATATACAACAGCACACAAATATTTATTTATTTTTCTTGTGTGGGTGTTGTAGGGCCAAACTCAGGTCCTCATGCTTTTTGACCAAGTACTCTACCAACTTGGCCATCTCCACAGGCTCCAGCATAATTTATCCTGATATGGCTTTGTCCATAAAACCCTGCCATTTAGTTCCTGATGCTAACATGGATAAGTTAGCTATTATTCTCTCTGATCTCTTCTATGAACCCATGTTAGGAATGCTCTGGCAACCAGTAGCTGCTATAACATACAAGTCAAGGATTCTTAAGGTACAACTTGAAGACATGTTCATTGACATCATCCTTTGCGGTATTTTTCACAACAATGGATACAGGAAGATGAAATGATCTCATTAAGTAGTGTTGATTTGGAAACATCTAACCATGAAGAAGTTTATAATAAAAATATATCTATGTCATCAAAGCATTTCCTGGAGTTAATTTCCTGGAGAAAGATGAATAAAATCCAAAGAATGTTTGTGTGAAAACTTCAGCACAGAGTCAAAAGTCCTCTCACTTCCACAGTCTCATTTTTTTTTGTTGTTTTTTGTTTTTTTTTTAATTAGGGAAAGTAGGTTTTTGAGGGCACTCTATGCTGCTATGAAGCATTTCTGCATTTGTGACCTTGTTAAAAATGTCTGCACTTCATCTGTTCCTCAGAATATTTTCAGCCTTTAATGGAAAAAAAAATCTTTTTAAAACTCATACTGGGTTTGATATTTAGGAGTTATATTTAATTTCTGTCTTCTTTGTTCCAATAATATTATAATTATTTTCTTCATTGTCTCTGTGGTATCTTGTATTTACATGTAAATATCATGTAAACTACCGCAAACATACCTGCTGTGCTTGTTGATATTTATTGTGAACCTGACAAGTTCTAGGAACATGAGGAAACACACTTCTGTGTCTCCACATAATCTCCATTCTAGATTATATTAAAGTTGGAAGACCCACTAAAATTTTGAGTGGCACCATTCTACGGGCTGGGATCCTAAAATGAATAGGAAAGTGAGCTGAAGACCATCATCCATCTCCTTCTGCTTCCTTACAACAGATGCAATGAGACCACCTGCCTCATAGTCCTGCCACCATCCCTCCCCACCATGACAAGTGGCATCCCTTCATGGAGTTACTTCGTGATGAGGTAACTGCTTCATGTCCTCACTCTTATTTCCTCGGGATATGCTGTGCTTCCTTACGGCAATAAATAAAAGTTATTAAGATAGTTATGTAAAATTTCCTGGGCTTTATTTATCAAGACAAATGTGACATAGGCAAATGCATACACTAGTAGCAATCAAAAAAGAATTTTTCATGACCTGCTTAAACTAAAGAATATTTTTTATAATGTAAGAATAAAGATGAAATAAGTCCTAAAGTAAAATGCACAGGTTTCTCCAAGATTTTAATTAACCTAAGACAGTTAGAAAGTACAACTACAGGAAAATATGTATGTATTTATAGGGGAGTTTGGTAATCATATTTGCAGGAAAAATGTTACTTGCATTCATTTTCATTTAGTAATTATTTTTAATTTAAAAGTGAGCTTATTTGAATGTGTGTGTATTTGAATACTTAACACACATGCAATACACACATACACACACACAGATACCACTCATTTGAACAAAAGAAATTACACTCTTATAGCCTAAAAGTGTTATTAAGTTTTATAACCTTGGGATTTGAGATAGTTTGCTTGCAGCAGCATTCTGAAACAGACAATAAGAATGTAAGTAGTAAGTAAGAGGTAGAGAGGATGGAAGCCTAGAACAAGCAAAATTACTCTTGGGACTAGAAGGCAAGCAAACACAACAATATGAGTGGTGAGAAATCTGATAAAGGAACTGGGATACATTATAATGTAATACAGGAAGACTCCAGACAAATTGAGTAAGCTCCGTCTAGCTCAGTTAGCTGAACATGACTGAATAAAATTTGCGTTACTTCCTTAAAAATAGGATATTGGGGAAGGGTTATTACATAGGAAAATCAACAAAGCTGCAGAACTGGATTCAAAGTGTATATTGAAAGGCTTTTTTGTGGGATTAATTTTATTATTAAAAGAGCTCATAATAGTCATCACCTATATATTGATGACTACTTGAATTACTTTAAATCTAATTGTTTCAGTGGATCTTAATTTAAGAAACTGTTAAATGATGGGACAATGAGATGGCTCAATAAGTAGAAGCAGGGGGATAAGAAGTTCAAAGTCATCCTTAGGTTTCATGTTTGTTTAGGCTACCTGATACAGCAAATAAACATATAAACCATGATGTGTTTCCAAGTCTCTTTAGAGTTCTCATCATTAGCATTATAAAAGGTCAGGCCACAAGGGTAGGTACATATTTGAGGATACAGCTTTTTGTTGTTTTTCTTGTTTTTGCATTTCTGTGCTGTGTGTCATTAAGTCATTCACCTGCTTGTCACAGTCTCATATCAAAGTAGAAGACATTTTTGGTTAGCAGTGGTTCTCAACCTATGGGTCATGATTCCCTTTGGGGTCATGTACAATATATCCTGGATATGAAATATTTACATTAATGTTCATAATAGTAGCAAAATTACAGTTATGAAGAAGCAACAAAAAATTTGTTGTTGGAGTCAGCACAACACGCAGAACTGTGTCAAAGTGTGGAAGCATTGGGAATGCTGAGAACTACTAGCTTAGAGTGTTATGGTTTAGTCCTGTGTTCACTGTTAAATGCTGCCAGCATCTCAAGCACACGGTTACCTCAGAGCTTAGAGTAGATCAACGGATCCCAAAACACTTGGATGAAGTGAGAAGAGTAGGTCCATTGCTAAATAAAATCTAGAGTAAGCCGACAGTAGTAAAAGAAAGAATAAGTGTCAAGTATCCACTCAGCGAATGTTTGTAACGATTGATACTGCAAAGTACTGAAGACTGAGTTGCTTCATTCTTCACACAAAGGTGTTTTCAGAGGGTGATATTTCCCCATCCATGTTTCCCTGATGTGATTCTTTTTTTTTTCTTTAACCTTTTTCCTTTCTCATTTAAAAATTTAAGTGTGTTTACACATGTTTGTGTGTTGTACAGATGCGATGTATGTACATATGTGTTTGAGGACATGTGGATGTCAGAAGGCACTAAGTGTTCCACCTTTTTGCTCTGAGCCTTATTTCTTTATTAGTTGTTTGTTTATTTATTTAATGAAAGAGTCCTTTACTGAACCTGGAGGAAGACTCCTGAGCAGCAAGCCCCAGTGTCCTCCTGTCTCTACCTCCCAGAATACTGGTACACCATGCTAAGATTTTAGTGTGCTTGCTGGGATTTGAACTCATATCCTCATGATTGTACAGTAAGTACTGTTCCATTTGGTACCATCCTTCCTTTCTTTCTTTTTGGAGACAAGGTCTTATGCTTTAAACTGGCCACTAAGTCCCAATGTAGTATAGAGTGGCCTTGAACTTTTGTTCTCCATCTCTCTCTCCCCTTCACAAGGGCTAGGATTATAGGCATAAACTAACATATCTGAAATAAATAAATCATTGTTTACTGGATTATAGACATGTTCTGTCACCAAAAGGGTTGGGTACTAGACTTTTATGTCTCAAATCATTTTTAACAAGATGAATGTGAGTTTATCAAGAAACATACAAGTAGGTGTTTTGGTTCATTCCTCTATTTTAGAGATTATGAAGCCCTGAAAGTTTCAAGGTTTCCACAAATTAAAAAAAATAAATAAATTATTAGAACTTCAACAAGCCTTGCCAAAATGAGTTTACTGTTCTTTTCTTTGTAGTGTGTATGGTTATTCATCTTTACAATGATATATGGTGAATTCAAATGCAGATTCTCCATTTGGCCCTGTAAGATGCTCTAAAAGATATGACTCAGCCAGTAAAATGTTTGGCATGCAATGTTGAGAACTTACATTTGAATCCCTAGAGCCCACATAGAAAGATGAACCCAATAGTGCTTATCTGTCATTCCAGAGTTGGGGAATTTAAGATAAACAGAACCATTGAGATTTCTGTCTATTCAGCCTAACAGAATATATGAACGAAAGGGTCAGCCAAATGGACCTACTTCAGAAAAGTAAGGTGGAGGGAGACTGAAGAAGACACTTGTTGTTGATCTCTGACTTCCACAAATGTGTGTGTGCACAAGTGCAAACATGCATATGCAGAAACACACACACACACACACAGAGAGAGAGAGAGAGAGAGAGAGAGAGAGAGAACAAAAGAAAAGAAACTTCAGCAACCCACTTCAAAAGATTCCACCTATGCCACATCTTCAGAGCCACTAACTTTGTGACTTTATTGAGAGGAGTCTACACTGATTGGTGTGAAGTCAAGACACTGGTCTTAGGAGATACTGAAGATGCCATAGTTCTTTTCACTAGATAAAACCCATTTGTTTTAACAGATTAAAAGTCTGCTTCTTTCTATAGTTCTTTTAAGCTGTTGCTAAAACAGAACAAAGCAAAACAAAACAAAAACATTTTTCTTTAACATAGCCTTTTCGGTCTTCTTCTTTTTCCCCTTCTTTTTCTTCTTCTCTTCCTCCTTCTTTGTCTCCCCCTCCTCCTCCTCCCTTTTCTTCGTCGTCCTCCTCCTCTTCTTCCTCCTCTTTTTCTTCCTTCTGCTCCTGATCCTTCTACTCTTCTTTCTCCTCCTCCTCTTGTTCCTCCTCATAATTCTTATGGCTGTGGATAATGGTTACACTACAAACCCCTCCTGCTGCAAATCATGGTTAAAGCTGCTTTAGAACTGTAGTGTGGAGCTATGCATTGCTAAGTTGTCTGCTGTGGCTTCTATAAAACTAAGCTTAGAGTTTTGTTTTGTTTTGTTCTTTAAAAACATCTGTAGACACTATGTTGCTCTTTTTTGCTGAGTGAATCTAGACTATGTTTTCGATTTATCACATTTGAGGAATGTTGTTTTAAATATTTCTATTATATACAAATTTGCACAGACTCAAACTCCTATATATGCCACTTGAAGTAGCTGAATATGGAAAGGCAGCTACTGAGCAAATATGGTAAAGAAGGCTTCATTATACATATGACCCTTTGATTCAGGCAATATTAAGATTCCTTATGATCTCCCTCCCAGCTTGCCCCCCCCCGAAAGTGTACAATTTCTTTACAAACTATTTATTTCTATACTATCTATGTGTTCACAGTATGTCCAGTTCCTTTGTTCCAGAATACAAGAACACAGTAGCTTTAGTGGATAGCTGCTAAACACCAATAATTCTGTGTATATGTGTGTCATGGAGTAATTTGACCAATTTCTGGATGCATTTGCCCTAGTAATAAGGATAAGCTTAAGTAGGTTTTATTATATTCTTATTAGTTCTGATTAGATATCTGTAGTTTGTAGGACCTGTAATTGAAAGCATTTGTTCTCTACATCCCCAGAATTACAAAATTATCACATATGATCCAGTCTCAAAGGAAAGAGTGAATACGCATGTAGTGTGTCTATGGGAATAATGTCCAGTCTAACATTGGTTTTCTTACTTTAGTTCTGTATTTCCAAAGCTTGTTCCTAATTTTTGCATTGTCAAGGCTTAAGCACAGCACCCTTGTATTTAGTTCATTAAACTAAGAACAGACTATAGTCTTTGAAAGAAGTGGTAAATTATACAGCCTTCTCTTATGCTGAGTGAGTCATATGTCTTGGTTTCTTGGGATATGTTTAAGTTCACATGCACTGCAATCAAGTTATTTGTTAATAGCATGATCAAAAGTGTCTCAAGTCTTTTCCAGTTCAAATGAACATTATATGAAAGATATAAGGACTATTCGTGTGTAGTGCAAACCTGTATCAGGAGATAAAGATTCAGGCAGTGGATGAATGCAATTAATTCCTTTAACAAGTTCCCCGGTTAGCATTCCTGTTATTCAATTTGGAATGCTTATATACACACACCTGCATTGTTAGTTATAAAATTTTGTGTTTTATTATTTATTATATTATTAGCCCTGTAATTATTAAAGCGGTATAATTTAACCAATTTTCACAATTAATAAGATGCAAACACCTGTTAGATTATATAATTGCCTTATTTACCTTGGACTGGGCAGATATTTCCTCCTACACTATTTTAATATCTTCACCATCCACCTCCCAGCCCCCATCCAATGCCATCTGCCTTAACCATCCTTATCTGGGCTACCTTCCACCCATAATCTTATAAATAGTTGCTTTTATTTTCATCCACTTCGTAATCCTTCCTCCAGGCCCACATGGCTACTTCTCCATGCTAACCCATTGTGGCATCCTCCTTTCTCCTTTCTTCCTGTTTTCCTCTCTCATGATTCTTCTGAACCAAAGCCCGGGAATCTTAGCCATACCTACCCCATTCTACCCTGTCCAATTTTAGTCCTTTTAATCAACCAATCAGGAATAATGTCAGGGCAGGTTTATACAACAAGGACAGGACAGTAACCAGATCTTGAAGGCCAGTACTTAGCATCAAAATACAAGCATCAGACTAGCCTTTAATAACCCTTACAGTTAATAAAGTATCTGTTTAATTATAAAACATTTTAATTTAATAAATTAATTCATTTCTGAACTTTTACTACAAAAGGCATAGTAGAGAGAGTTTAGTCTTTATCATTATAAGTGACTGAAGCAGAATTGATTTTAATATGAATACTTTGTATTTTCTGGTGATGGCTAAGTTTTCTTTTTTGTGTGTTTTGGAGAAGGCTCATGGTCAGGTGTATAGAGGCTAGTGGGAAATTTATTTGTTATTCCTCAGATACCACCCACCTTATATTTTTTGAGTCAGGGTCTCTAACTAACATGCAACGCATTAGTTTGACTAAGCTGGCTGGCTTGTGAGCAGCTGTGGTAACTCTCAAATAACCTGAGTAAGATCAAGTCAGTCAATATTGTGAGATAGATAGAGAAGGAGCTCATGGAGAGTTTAGAACTGCTGCCAGCAGGGACTACCATGCTATCAGCAAGGCCCTGGTTCCTGCAACCTGAATCCTACCATCCACTGTGGCTGCACACAACTCATGGCTAGCCGTCATGTTGATTTTGGGATAAAGAGTGTAGAGCCATGGCCACACTGCCATCTCTACTAAGGGCAAGCACATGGTTTCACTGCCTTCTTAATGAAGGCCAATCAAGGGCAGTCATAAAATTGCCAGCCATATTGGTTATAAAAAATGCTGCAGTTTGCCCACTGCGAGCTGCTTTCTCTATGTTGTTTTTGTTCCACTGTTTTCAGAGCTGCAAAACTGCAGTCTCTTATGGGCCCTAAAAAGCCACTGTGCTCCTTTTACTTCCACTCTAAAGTTGCCTACCTGTCCCTATCCTTTCCCATGGATGAGATTTCCTCTATAAGAACTCAGCCTTACTGCAGATAAAGCCCTGGTACCAGGCACCAAGGTTCTCAGGCTTGCAGCTGGCGTGCCATGCTATATTTGGTTGATGAACCACTCGACCCATAGTCCATTTCTATTCCCCTTTCTTATTTGCAGGAACAGCTTCCTCATATTTTCTCCCCACTGGGAAACCTTTGGCTTCTACACTTATATTTGTCCTATTCAGATGTCTAATATCCAGTAACACTAAGAGCGATCAGTGAAGTAAAAAGTGATTTCCTATTTCTCTTTTCTCAAAGTCCTGTCTGTATCTCTGCCTGTTATACCATTAAATTAAAATACTCTCTGGTCTCTTTCTCAAAAAATTTTAAGATTAAACTGTAAACCTCAAGGTGACCACATTGTATGAACAATTTTAATAATAATTAATTTTCTGTTTATTTTATCTCCTTTTAGACTAAGAAAACAAGTCTCATTTTAATTTGGTATGAGTTTTTATAAAATTTCAAAGTTATATTTGTACAACATACTGTATATGACTCAACCCTGTTTCAAAGTAATTTTTTTCATGATGGTAAAAGTTCAAAGTTATAAAGGTCTATTTAGATTAACAAGCCAATTTAAAATATGTATCTAACCACTTCTGTCTTTACCAATTCCTGAACTAATGAATAAAAGCTGTTTTTTTTTTTTGTTTTTTTGTTTTTTTGTTTTTTTTTTCCTGCCATGAGCTGCCTGTGATCCAGATTCACCATTAGGCTTTTTGTCAAAGAGATTTGGTATAATAAATCCAAATATTATGTTAAAATAACTTTATAATGTTCTACTGTATAGCTGGTTTTAAAACTCATAACTCAGGGGTTACTAAGTAAAAGTTTTTGCCTAGACACCCTAAAACTATAATACAGTGTTAAAACTTGGTCATTATACTATAGCTTCACTATCAAAAAGGTTAAATATGATTGATCTTATTTTATGAATATGATAATATTATTAATCTATAATATAGCCTTAGACTTTTATAAGCTATGATTTTTTTATATACTAAGTCATACAGGAAACTGTTAGCTCTAGCTTTAATGGATTATATTTATGATTTTATGGCTACAACTTAACCGGGATGAAACCTAAAGTCCTAATATTCAGTGGTTAACAAATGAAAGTTCATAGTCATCTTACAAATGATCAAGTCCTTTTACATGTGTAAAAATATATTCATAGTCATACAGATGTAGACATGTTCTCACTACCATCATAACTGAACAGCTGAGGATGGTCCCAGACCCACACTCCCATACAGGGGTTGGTAAAAATGATTTTTAAAACCAAAGAGCTTTCCCAACATGTTCAGGTATAGCAAAAACTATGCTTTAGACCTGGGCTGCTGCTCTGAGGTTCTTGGCATTCTCAATTCTGAGACATGACAAGAGGTATACAATGCTCCATTCCACAGGGATATAGCCAAGGTCAACTCAGCCAGGTACCTGTTTCTAATGCAGCCAGGAAAGATGCTGGTCCTGTAGTTGCCTCAACAAGCCATGCCCTGCCTGCTGGCAAGACCCTGGATGTAAAAGTGCTCCCATGCAGTCTTGTCTTCTGTGCCTATCCATGGAAGCATAAACAGCACAAGAGCCATAGACACTTTCAGCCTTTGAGCTCTTTGGCCTGACAGAGTAGAAAGGGCTCCAAGATTCATTGACTTCCTCCAGCCTCATCGAGCCCAGGGTAATGCTAAAGGTCTTTTGACCTCACATGGGTCCCATGGTCATATTGCCAACTTTTGTCCTGGGAAATTTCAGGTGCCTTCTCAGTCTTCATATGCAGGAGGACAGTCCTTAAGCTTCACTCCTAGAACTGTTACTGTTAGGTCTTGTTACAGTCTATTTTGTTTCCAGACTCAAGAAACATGTCTCAGATATAATCTTTTCCCATTCCTTTAGCTAAAGAACAATAAATGTTTACAGCAACCTCACCTATGTCTTGAGAGACCAAAAGATTAAAAATTAGCAGCTATTGTTAAGACCTGAGGTAGGTGGGTGGAGAAGTCCAGTAATGCCCTGAGGGGAAGGACCAGCCCACTGCATTCTTTCCCCACCCACCAGAGATAACAGTTGCTAGGAAACTGGCCCATCCCCCTAGGGAGGGACACCAGGTCATTATGGTCTGGGGACCTTCCTATAGCCAATCAATTCAAAATGTAGGATTTTGACCAATAGATGCTTGCCAGGCAGGAATCGCCCCTGCCTTGGGCATGCTGGGAGGGACCAGAATCTTTAAATTGCCCAACTAACCTGGGCACAGGGTGCCCAGAAAGCGGTGGGGCTATGTAGGCCCAAGCTGCAGCTTGTAATTTACAATAAAAGGAACCTCATGTATTTACAGCATAGTCTGTTTGTTCCTGGTCTTTTGGGGTTCGTGAACTGGGCAGAACAGTCTCACGATAAATAACTATATGCAAAGGCTTAAGAATACAGAAGTTTAAGTTATGAAGCTTCTAAGAAAATGCTGTTTGAGGGTCAAAGAAAGTGTTTTAAGGTTGGTAAATTCAACTTATAAATGTTTGAGGGTCTAAGATGTTTTAAAGTTGGTAAATGCAAACTTAAAAATGGGTTCAGCCTACCTTCCATAATATGTAATTGTACAAAAAGTTAAGATCAAGTGAGCTTTTTGTCCCTTCTACTTCACGAAAGGCTTCTGCCTTTCCAGAGCTCACCTTAAAGAGTACTTATGCTGTTAAAACAAAGGCATACGTCTACTGCCTTTTACACAAAGTATATTTTACTACAGATTACAGTGGCGATGCTGACATGTCTAAAGTTTTATCTCCTTTGTGAAATTAAAAAGGGATTCTTGTAAGCTGCAGAAATTACACATGAATCCACCTCAGTTGGGCTCCAGATAAGCACTGAACCTATTATTTATCTCAAATGGTTGTATTCCCCCACCCCCACCCCCTTTCCCTGATTCTGAGACACCTCTTCTCTGGCTACCTGATCACTACATCCATACATCCAACACCAAAGTTTGATGAGTTCCCTTCCATGCTTGGCGTAAATGTTCCCCAGTATCTGTCCTTTAAACTGGGGAACAGAAGTGCCCTCCCTTCTCATGGACCTTCACAAAGATGACTTTCCTCTGGTGAATAATATTTTTCTATTTACTGACATGGTCTCTCGGCTTTTTGTTGTATCTTGAGTTGGAGAATCCTAGTACTAGGTAATGCCGTGTCTCCTGGGAGTCTTCCTTCTGGTTCCTGGCACTGTTCATGATGATCTGCTCTGCCAGCTTGTGCCCCCATACCTCTGGTTGGTTCTCCTGTATTTTGTGGGAATGCCCCAAAGACTGACAGAACTGACTTTTCTCTCTTCACCCATGGGAACTGAGTCTTTAACCATACTTCCAGTCCTCCCTCTGGGATGCCTCCTAGATAATTTCAGATTTTCACAACTAGCATCTGCTTTAAGGGCCTCTAGGCTTACATGCTTCTGCAAACAAATTTGGCCTCAGTATTCCTTAGATGACAGAACCAAGTCAAAACCTTTTTATTAATACCAGTGTTCAGGTAAATGGAGTTTTCCTGTGTAACAGCGTCTTTTCTTCAGTCCAAACTTTTCCTCTCTGCTTGCTCTCCCAAAAAGTCTCAAATGTGCACCTAATAGAATTTTTCTCCTTAGCCTACTTAACTTTACTCCCCTACCCACCAGAGCCAGGTGTTCCCTACATCCATGACAGCACCAAAGCAGCTACCCGCAGGTGTTCCAGGCTCAGTTCAACCTCACAGACTGCACTGAGCAGCACCTGCACTTTCCCTCCAGCTGCAGATGTTCTCACAGACCCTGGAAAGGGTCAAAACAGCCTGTTCTTACTGAACTTGTTTTACATTTCAAGCCTTTGACCTCCACTCCCAAATCAGAGGGAAGTAGCTAAAGATGATTGATACCTTTGTCATTATCCACTTACAATCAACAAAAGGCTGGAATGGTGTGCTTCCAGCCCAGGGCCAATAGCTCCAGGTTCTCCCAGCTTCCTCAGTCTCTATCTGCTGCTAGGCTTGGCCCACAACTCCACCCTCTCCTCTGAACTTTCCAGGGCAGGGTCTTCCCCTCCTCCTCACCATGTAATCTGGATATTTTGGAGCTCTTCCAAAATTTATTGCCTTGAAACAAATATTAAAGAGTCTAGTAAACACGACAAAAAGCTGATGAATTAGCGTGTCTGCACTCACGTGTGCACCTGTTCACACTCGTATGGAGACCAGAGGACGGTATAAGGTGTCCTGTTCTACCTTTGTGTCCCATCTTTTGTGTTAGTTTGCTGGACTCAAGCTCACATCATTATGCTTGAGCAAAAATCTCTCTTACCAATTGAGCCATGTCCTAAGCCTCGCTCAATGAATTTGTGAAATTGTGATGCCCTCTTTACAGTATTTTTTTTTTAAATCCATAGCTTAAAAAGGCACTTAGGCTGGGCTATAATACATCATTGCTTCAGCCTTGTGCCTTCATGGCTTGTTTATCTCCTCTTCTAGGCAGACCCAGAATACTGCCTTCCTTGCTACCACTCAGGTGGCCCAAGTACATTCTGTCCTCTACCTCTTTGGATTTCTACCATCATGTGCTGTCATAATGAGTTATCATCTCTTCCAGAAAGCAAAGAGAGTCCTTTTCTCCTCCTTGATGCTTCATATATTCTTTTCTTTATTTTTCCCCCCTGTGGAACACATACTGAACTGGTGATTATCTGCTTATTAACTTCCCAACACTAAAAAGGATAATTGGAAAGAATACACCTTTGTCTTATTTTGTCTATTTTCCTGATACTTGGTTAGAAAATGATCATGTAGTTGCTGGGTTGTGCTGTATTTATTGAATAAATAAATGTATTTCTCCATTAAAAAGTAATCTTATGTTTTTCTTTAATAAAAATGTTATTTTGCAGAGATATATGTTGAAGTACTTACAAACTTGGAACAGTTTATTATTCCCTGTAGTCTCAGATACTAAAGGAGGAGGTTGCTTGAGTCCTATAGTTTGGGACCAGTCTGGGCAACATACACTTCCTATAAAAACTCACGTAAATGTATTTACTACTTTTAAAAATATTTTTTATTTTTATATCTTATATGTATGATCATACATACATATTTTTGCTTGTATGCATGTAGGTGTACCACATACATTGAGGACCTACAGAGACCAGGAGAGGGCATTGGAGTACCTGAAACTGGAGTAATAGATGGTAGTGAGCCAACATGTGGGAGGGGGGAATTAAACCCCAGTCCTCTGCAACACAGCAAGTGCTCTTAGTCGCTGAGCCATCTCAACTGTTCTATAGTATTTGCTATTGTATATAATATTTAAAAAAAGTAATTTTAGTCTATCAGATCACATCAAGAGTGGCTACATTGTCCTCTACTGTGGCCTGGTAAGGCTGCTCTCCCCTCAGGGGGGAGGTGATCAAAGAGCAGGCCAATCAGTTCATGTCAGAGGCAGTTCCTCTTCCCATCACTATGTAACCCACTTGGACACTGACCTGCCATGGGCTACATCTGTGCAGGGGTTCTAGGTTATCTCCATGAATAGTCCTTGGTTGGAGTATGAGTCTCTGGGAAGTTCCCTGTGTTCAAATTTTCTTGTTCTGTTGCTCTAAGATCAGAAGGAAGGAGAGGAGGACCTCCCCTATCAGTGGACATGGGGAGGAGCATGCATGCAGAAAGGGGAGGTAGGGTGGGATCGGGAGGGGAGGAGGGAGGGGCTTATGGGGGGATACAAAATGAATAAAGTATAATTAATAATAATAATAATAATAAAGAAAAAATAATAAAATAAGTAGGTTTTAAATAACATAATGGTTTCTGTCAGGTTTATGGATAATAAATTGTTAACCAAACTTAAAAAAAAAAGTAATTTTAAAATAGAGCATTAACCCAAATATACTAAGAATTGAAAAGTAATTTAAAGAAACTACTCAGCTTAAATTCTCAAGTGAAAAACTCAAATTCACAAAGGTGATATTCAAGTATCTTAAGCAATATGAATGTATTCATCCTTGCCAAATAAACAATTCTCAGGAGTCCTTTCCATATTCACAATATTAGTTATGTATACAAGCCAGGTAAAATAAAATAATATTAATTTCAAACCTATGTAATAGCATAATTCAGTGTGTTCATATGTGTTCAATTAGTCAAGTCTGACCTTTGGCAGGGGAATAATTGCTCTTCCTTGTGATGATATTATGAATTCTATGACTTTTTACTTATGTGTGATTCAGTGCCAGTTTGTAAGTGGCCAGGGATTTCTGAAATAGCATGAGTAGGACAGTTTATTATATTAAAAATTCTTAATGTGACTTATATTTCACACATTTGAGGTCTGAAATATTTGATATAATTGTGGTATCATTTAGCAAAACCATTAGAATTTAAATGTTATTTCTGAGGGCATTTTTAAATGAGTGTCTATGCTAAGTCTTCATTCAACACAAGTCAAATCAAGTTGACTAGAGAAAACTAGCAAATCTTTTCTCCCACATTTCTCTCTCACTGATATTCTAATCTAGAGAATTACATAATTAGCAAGGAATGTCTTCACCTCTTACCATATACACATCAAGATGTCACAAAGCAAAGTTCTATTCAGGGCTCCAGTTTTAATCAAAGAAGGAGAACAGGAGCTAAGGAGATGGCTAAATGGGCAATTATGCTTGTATTATCATGAGGACCTGGGTTTGAATTTCTTACACTTATGCAAAAATCTTGTGCACTTACAACACCAGTATGGGAAGAAGTAGAAACCTGAGGTTGCTAGGCATTGGTAGCTGCTAGCTAAACTCCATGTTCAGCAAGAAACTTTGATTCAAGAAAATAAGACAAAGAGTGATAGAGCAGACATAGACTTTCTTTTTTGGCTTCTGCACAAACGAGCCCAGGTATTGTGTACCTGAACACAAACATGGACATCCAACACATACACACACATACACACACACGCACACACACACACACACACGTGTGGATGTACACACACACAGAAAAAAATCATAGTCTTTGGTCTTAGAAGAGGAACATAAAGGGAAGACTAGAAAGGAGTTCACAGAGACAAAAGTAGCTCCAAAATGGAAGACAGAGACACAAAAGTCAAGGTTTCATAACTTCTCTGCAGTTATTTCCATGACAGCAGTAGTACAGTTGACATTCATTCCAGTGGCCATTATAACTTGAAATGACGAACTCTTAACTGTGTCCTTGATTTCATCTTGATTTTGAATCTCTTTGACTGAGCAGATTATATTATATATCTGAATTTTAGTTGTTCATTTACACACTACAGATTATAGTTTATATTTTGTGGTAGGATTAACTAAAAATTGGGTTAACTATAAGTTTGGTTATAAGATTCATAATAAGTGAATCTTAACCTTGTCTCCACAGGTGTTCTTAGATGCCAGGAGCCAAAGCTATCTAGTGAAGACAAAGGTATCTACGGAAGCCAAAGTCAATTAGTGAGCCAAGGCTATCTACAAAAGCCAAAGTCAAAACTATCTAGTGGAGACAAAGGTAGTTACTGAAGCCAAAGCCAAGTAGAGAGCAAAGGTCATTTAGTGGAGACCTAAAGCTATTTAGTGAAAGAGTTATCTAAGACCCTAAATCATGGGTGATAGATTGTGAGGACATCCTTTGTTAGAGCATCTGTAAGATATCTAAAGAGAACATCCTTATGGTATCTTGCAGGTACAATATTTAACCCATGAAAGCACTCTTCCTATTTCCTGCAGCAGTAGATTAACCTTCTCCCTTTCCTGTCTTCTCCCTATACAAGTTGGATAAAAATTTCTAATAAATGGAAGCCTTGATCAGATGAACAGACTTGGCTTTCATTCCTGCGTCTCTTGTTCCTTTTCCCCCCATTCTTTCCAATCTCTCCACCTTAGCAACTCCGTTGAAGCCCCGCGGGTCGGGGCACTTAGAGACGAGTTCTATAGCTTATTTCACACAGCAACGATTTCATTGTTGTTGCTGCCGCTATTACTGTTCCTAACTCAGGATATTCTATATGAACCAGACTCAGCCTCACCACAGTAGTCATCCTTCACACTGATATTTCATGAGAGTGAAGGATGAAGGAATGATGCTTAATGAATTTACATATGAAGGTTACTTTGGACTGTGAAGATAAAAGATTTGGTTGACGTTGTAGTTTCAATACCCAGTTGGGTGAAATGAACAGCCCAATCCATTAATCAGTACTGCTTGAAATTCAAAACATCCATCATCACCGATTTTCAAATACATTTGCAAATGTATTTTCACTTAACTTTTTGAATCAAAGGTAATTTAAAGAAAAAAATCTGCTAAGTAGTTTGAGTTCATTTATACTTACATCATCAAGAAAGAACATTTTCAAAGCTCTTTATGCAGTGTCAAGAGCATCCAGTTCATTTAAAAGCCATCAGAGGAAAATATATGTAGTATACTTACAGAAAGGAGGAGGGGCTTTGACATGTTATGTAAAAGGATGACCTGAAGACATTGAAGTCTTAAAATACATATGTAAGGGAAGGCAACATGACAAAAAGCAAAATGCTTGCCAAGCAAGCAAGCAAGAAGAGCTGAATTTTGATCCCCAGCACTCACATAAAAAGCTGGCCACAGCAGGGCATGCTGATAATGTCAGCGCTAGATTAGGAGGGACAGACAGACCTCTGGGGACCTCTAGCCAGTCAAGGTAGTTTGAACTGGTGAGCTACAGGTTCAATAAAAGGTCTATATCAAAAATATGGTGAAGAGCAAGTGAGAAAAATACCTAACACCATGTATTCATCGTTGCCAGATAAACAATTCTCTAGAGTCCTTTCCATATTCACAATATTAGTTATGTATATAAGCCAGGTGAAATAAAATAATATTAATTTCAAACCTATATAATAGCATAATTCAGTGTGTTCATATGTGTTCAATTAGTCAAGTCTGGCCTTTGGCAGGGGAATAATTGCTTTTCCTTGTGATGATATTATGAATTCTATACATATGCCCCTGCATACTACACGCACACATGCACGCACACGCTCATGCACATGCATCCACACACCAAGTATTCAGTGATGCCATAGGTGAAATCTACCTGTGCAGAATTAAAAACAATATTCTCAAATATAAATTACAAAATATTCTTGATATTTTATTTTATTATAGTCACAAAAATCTTGGCATTAGAAAGCCAGAATGCTCTTATAATAGAGGAGCTTAGAGAAATGTCTTCTTGAAAAAAGTAAATCACCATCACCATCATTCTGTGTTCTATATTTGAAGATTCCTATGGAGTTCTCTGAATCTATGCTGTAGTAGTTTACTTTTCCCACTGCTCTGGTGAAAGACCTGACAGGAAACAGCTTATAGGTACATTTATTTTGGCTTACAGTTCAAGTATAATCATTATTGAAAGAAAAGCATGGAGGCAGGAACAGCCTGGTAATATTGTGTTTATAACTAGGAATCAGGATGATAATGGTGTGGATCAAGCTATTACAGCCTTAAGCCTTCTCCCAGTAATGCACCCCTGAAAACTCTTCCTCCTCCACAATGCTTTACTCTCTGAAGAGACCACAATGTTCTCAAATAGCACCACTTCCTGGGGGACTAATTGTTAATACATATGAATCCATGGGGGTATTTCTCTTTCAAATCACAATCTATGTGTTTCCTTAGAGTCCTCAGAGATGCCTAAGATTGTCATTCTGACTTTCAGAGTTCAGAAATCCACCCCAGTCCACACAAAGTATGCATACCTCATGATCTCACTTTTTCCCTCGTTCTTTCATTAGCTGCATTTCACTTCAACATACAGCCTTTTCCCAACTTCAGTCCATAAAAGAAAAGAAAAGAAAAAACGGAAACTCACCATGAAGAGGAGTATTCTCTCACCCCTGAAACTGCATGCAAGCTCCAATGAAATGTTTTCTACTGGTTGCCCTGGCCATGGTATCTTTCCACAGTAATAAAACCCTACTTAATACAGGCTTGTTTACAGTTCAGAGTTTCAGTCCATTGTCATCCTATAAAGAAGCATGGCATCATGGAGACAGAGCTGAGAGGTCTACATCCCTATCTGAAGGCAGTGGAAAGAGCGACTGGGCCTGGCTTGAGCATCCAAAATCTCAAAGCCCATCCTGAAGGACATACTTCTCCCAACAACTACACACTTCATCCAACAAGGTCATACCTCCTAATTGTGCCACTATCTATGGACCTATAGGGGCTATCTTTATTCAAACTACCACATTCCACTGCTTGGCCCCATAGACTTGTGGTCATATATTAGTAAAACTTCAAAAGTCCTACAGTTTATGACAGTATCAGCACCTGTTTAAAAGTTCAAGGTCTCTTCTAAGACTCATGCAATCTCTTAACTGTACTCTCCTATAAAGTCAAAATGAAAAAGGCATTTTACATACTATCAACATAAGACCCAGGATATACATTACCATTCCAAAAGGGAGGAAAAGAAGCATAATGATGAAATACTGGACAAAGAAAGACCAAAATCCAGCTGGGCAAACTCCAGATTCTACATTTTCATGTCTGATGTCAAAGTGTTCTTCAGCTATCCAGCACCTTTTAGCTCTGTTGGCTGTACCACTTTTCTTTCTCTTGAGATGAAACCATCACCAGTTTCCTTGGCAGGTATCCCCTGGCTCTGACATGTCCAACCTTTTGAGGTCTCAAAGGCAATCCAGGATTTACCTTCAGAGTTTGGTGCAAAAGCTTCTCTGGACCTCCATGCACAGACACCCACACCCTTGTCACATGCCTGGTCTCAGTGGCTTTCCTTAATCACAGAGGGAGATTCCATACATCCCCCTCCCTTTTTTTTTTTTTTTTTTCTATCCTTGACTTTAAAGCTGTAACCATGTGGCCGAGTTGTCAAGTTAGGCTGTGTTCTGGGCTATAACATGGTTTCCTCAGATATGTTTTCACCAGTTTTATGTTTTTGATGGTTTCCTTCACTGCCTAAGCTTTTTTGTCCTGAAACTCCATTTTAGACCAGGTTGGCCTCAAATTTGGAGGTCTGCTTTTCTCTGCTTCCAAAGTTTTGGGTTTAAAGGCATGTCCTACTGTATCCACTCCTTAATTTCTTTTTACAAGTTAGAGCTTTAGCTGGATGTGGTCTTATGTGGTCTTACTCTTATGTCCGACTCCTTTTTATTTCATTTAACTTCAGGTTTTTTTCTTTAATCTATTTAATCTCTTCGAAAACAGGACTTATCTCAATTCTACTTTCTGGTGCTCTCTTTAATCATTAAACTGTACATTTTTAAATTTTTCCTTCCTCAGCTTGCTCCTTCTTATTATAGGTCTGCATAGCACTAATAACCACACAATACATTCCATATGAGGCTATTCTGAGAACAAAACTCTTTAATTTATCCTCGGGCAGACTTTTTTGACAAGGGCAAAAAGCAGCCCCATTCTTTACCAAAATATCACAAGAACAGTCTCTAGGCCACTTACTAACATTATTCTCCTAAACCTTTTGATCTGGGCTTCCACAGTTCAAATCACTTGAAGTACCATTCTCTTCCATGTTCCAATTAATATGGCCCATTAAGACCCACTCAACTGCTTTTCTAATACAAAGTCCCAAAGTCTACATTTTCCCAAACAACAGCGTGGTCCCAGCCTCTCAAATAACCTTCTTCTGGTACCAAAGTCTGTCTTAGTGATACTTTCTATTTCTATAAAGAGACAGTACTATCAGGGCAGCTCTTTTCTTTTTCTTTTTTTCAAATGAGCATTTATTTACAATTTTTATATATAATTACACGTTCAAATTTCATGTAATTTTCATGTGTCATAAACTGCCTTTCTCTTATAAAGGAAAACATTTAATTTGGGGCTGGTTTACACTTCAAAGGTTTAGTCCACTTTCATCATTGCAGTAAACACAGCATACAGATAGGCATGATGATAGAGAAATAACTGAGAGTTCTACATTAGATATGAAGGCAGATGGAAAAAGAGGTCATCATTAAATGAACAATTTAATATCTTCCCTCCACCCATTTTTGTTTTCATCAAGGGTATTCCATACTAGTAGAATAACCACAACAATGGTCTGTTAAGTACTCCAATTGGTGAACATGAAGAAAGGACAGACTGATTGTAACCTGTGCTTAGATTACAAAATGGTGCAGCCACTATGGAAATCAGTGTGGAGAATTCTCAAAAATCTTAAAATCAACCTACCTTATCACAAGTTAAGCCACTCCTTCACATATATCCAAAGGACTCAATATTTGTTAGCCATGAACATGCTGCTCTATTCACAATATCTAGCAAGTGGAAAAGAACATAATTATCCTTCAAATGATGAGTAGATAATAGAATGCTGTACATATACATAACAGAATATTATTTAGCTGTAAAGAAAGATTAAATCATAAAATTTGCACATAAATGGAGAGACCTAGATAGTGCTGTGTTGAGTGAGATATCTGAGCTTCAGGAAGAGAAACGTTACATGTGGTTTTCTAGAAACCAACCTTTACATGTGGATATACAACCTGAAGTAACTACAGAGCCTAGTAAAGCAAAGGGACCACAGGAGTGGTGATAGAGAGGGGAGTAACAGTGCATAGGTCAGATAATAAGAAGGAGAAAAATGGAAAAAAGGTGGAGGATGATTAACTGGGGAAGGATTAAGGAAGCCAATACAGTAGAGAGATGAAGGAGAAAAAAAAAATCACATTATGAATGTTTGAAAAATCCATAGGAAATCGTTATTTTTATTTGCTGCAAACTTTCGATAATCTATATAAGTATGTCTGTACACATATACCTTAAAGTTAGGTTATTTAACATAGCAATGCCTTTGTCAAAAGCCATATACTATCTAACAAAATACCATCATCAGGTATGAGAAATTCCTTTTTGAATATTTGCTCAGGAGAGTCTAAGAGACTACCAAAACATTATAGGCTACTGCTGTTGCCTCTGGTTGCCTCCCTGAAGTAAAAGAGAATTCCCTACTGCTACTGACACCATGCTTTTCAGACACAGGATTCATCAGACTCAATATGGATTTGACCCAAAAGTCTTTTCTGTGGACCAGAAAGTGTTTATGAGAAGGAAATCTACCTCATTGTGACACCAAGGAACTATAACAATAACCAGCATAAAAATAGTTTAAAGGATACAATTTTACCATTCATATCTTGATGTTAACCAGGTTAAGAAAGTAACTTAGAGACTTGAAATTAAGGCCCCCTCAACATGAGGAAAACCATACCTGTTGCTGGAAATAATCCAACTATGCAGAGCTACACAGGTCATAGAATTTTAGAATAGAACCTACAACTGCCACTTTACTAATCCATCATAATTTCTACTTCATTCTAAATACTTTTTCTAACCCACAGATAAATACAGTTTTCACCTCTTCTGAAGAAGCTTCTCTATTCACTAGATGAGGCCATTACAAAATACCACAATTGATCAAAATGCAAAGAACAACTGAATTTGAGGTGTTTAGTTTTAATGAGTACATCTACAAGCAACTCCTCCTAAGGCTCAGACAACATTGTGTAAGAGGGATGGAAGAAACATAAGGTCTACAGGGCCATAAAATATACTGTGGAATTCTCTCTTAGAACTGATAGGCAAATACTAAAATATACAGACCTAAAGAAGCTAAACACTAAAGAGAAGCCTAGGGAGGATTCTTAAATTTCATTCAGAATGGCAAACAGGATAGACATCAGAAGCTGTGGAAGAGAGGAAACAAGATGGAAGCCTACTATAGGTCCTCTGAAAGGCTCCACCCAACAGAGGATCAAACAGATGCTGAGACTCATAGCCAAACTTTGGGCAGAGCACATGAAGTCATATGGAAGAAGAGGGGGAGGGGATATAAGGGCATGGAAAGGACAGGAGCTCCACAATGAAACCAACAAAGCTGAAAAATCTGAGCACAGCTGGTCTCGCAGAGACTGATGCAGGAATCAAGGTCAATGCATGAAGAAGATGTAAACTCTTTGCTCAGATATAGCTGATTGGCAGCTAAGTCTCCATGTGGGTGTCTGAGTAAGGGGAACAGAGGCTGCCTTTGTCGTAAACTCGATTGCCTGCTCTTTGATCACTTTTCCCTGGTGATGCGGTCTTGCCAGGCCACAGAAGAAGAGGATCCAGGCAGTCCTGATGAGACTTGATAAGCTATGGGCAGATGACAGAGTAGGAAAACTCCCCTTTTCAGTGGACTAGGAGAAGGGGATTGGGGGGAAGATGGAGGGAGGGTGGGACTGGGAGGAGTTGAGGGACGGGGCTTGAATTGAGATATATAATGTGAAAAACATAAAAATTTTAAAATAAATAGATGAAAAAGAAATGACAGGCAAGAGTGAGTATATATATTTGTGTATACATATATAAGTATACATGTATATGTTTGTAGATAAAACTAAACAGTGTACTTTTATATATTTATGTTTACATATAACGATCAAAGAACAATCAAAGTGGCTATGAATTTGAGAAGGACTGAGATGATGGACGTGGGAGAGGTTTGAGGGAGAAAAAAGAAGGGGAAATGTTGTAATTATATTATTATTAAAATCATGCTGAATTTTAAAGAAAATTTTATCATTTTGTTTCCCCATCCCTTCCACTTCCTCCCGTGTCCCCATGTTTGATGATGTCTTCTTCAATTATATATAAACATACATATCATGCATATATATGCTTTTATGTATAAATACCCTATATGTATGTAACTATATGTATACTTTATACATACACAGATAATTTAAATAAACCAACTGCATATATTTAATGTTGCTAATACATACATGTGTTAAGGGCTCATCAGGTGGGATTGACTCCCTATCAAGAAAAGTACTCTACTCAAATGTAACCAGGAAAAAATTCGGCATACATAAACTAATACTCAGACAAAATAGCCTTTAAATTGAGATCTATCAGAAGAGATAAAAGACACTTCCTTCTAATCAACTGAATAATTAACCATGAAGACATTAGGTTCCTAAATGTACATGTACAAAACTTGATAAGTTGGACATAAATTTCACATATAATATTGGACTTCAAGACAGATTAACTCTAGCAATATATATTCAATGCAAATACCAAAGAATATGTCATGGCCAAGTTGGTTTTACCCCAGAGATGCAGGAATAATTCACCATATATAGTTCAATAAATGTGATAAATAATAATGATGAACTTAGAAACAAAAATCACAGGGTCATTTCAATCAATTAAAAAACACCCTTGACATATACAAAATGTCTTCAGGATAGAATTCCCAGAGAGAGCATGACTGGAGGGAACATACCTCAACATAATAAAGGGATTTCTTTTTATGACAAAAACCACAGCCAACATTATTGTAAATGGATAAAAACTTAAAGTAATGTCATTAAACTTATGCATAAGACAGGATTATCCACTACCCACACTCCTTTTAAAAATTCTGTTTGAAATACTAGCAGGAGCAATAAAGCAAAAGAAAGGAAGGAAAAATTATACATATGAAAAAAAAAGTCAAGCCTAGAAGGGCACGGGCCTATGGGAAAACTTAATACCATCATTCTGCTAAATGAACATAGCAATAAAAAGACTCTTTGTGACATCTTGCTATGCCCGTAGATTACTGACTTGCTCAACCCACATTAGAGAAACCTCTTGTAGAAAATGGGAATTAATTGATACCTACTACTGGACAAAGTGCAATCAGTGACTTTAAAAAAATTATTTTATTTTTATTAATTATAAATTATTCATTTTGTATACCAGCTGTAGCCCCGTCCCCCCAAGCCCACTCTCCCTCCCTCTTTTTCTCCTATGCCCATCCCCGAGTCCACTGATAGGGGAGGTCCTCCTCTCCTTCCATCTGACCCTAGTCTATCAGGACTCATCAGGACTGGCTTCATTGTCTTCCTCTGTGGACTGGTAAGGCTGCTCCCCCATCAGGTGGAGGTGATCAAAGAGCCAGCCACTGAGTTAATGTCAAAGACCATTCCTGTTCCTATTACTGGGGAACACTCTTGGACACTGAACTGACATGAGCTACATCTGTGCAATGGTTCTAGGTTATCTCCATGCATGGTCCTTGGTTGGAGTATCAGTCTCACAAAAAACGCCTGTGCACAAAATTTGGGTTCTTTTGCTCTCCTTGTGGAACTCCTGTTCCCCTACATGTCTGTCTATCTCCCCCTTCTTTCATAAGATTCCCAAAAATCTGTACACCTAAGGAAGCTAATCAAGAAGGAGTTCCCTGGGCAAGATGCTCAATCTTCATTCAGAAAGGCAAATGGGATGGACATTGGAACAGGGAGAAAACAGGGAACAGAATAGGAGCCTACCACAGAGGGCCTTTGAAAGACTCTACCCAACAGGGTATTAAAACAGATGCTGAGACACATAGCAAAACTTTGGGCAGAGTGACTTTTAAACTCTCAGTTCTAAATGGAATGTCCTCATCAGAACCTTCTACTCTACACTAAGAAATCTGTAGGGAATAGAAGGAAGGAAGATTATTATTAGAGCTAGAGGCAAAGAATTACTCCAGGGAAACAGTGTCTTATACATACAATAGGATTGACGCTTTCACTGAAACTGAAGCATCAGGCACAAAACATGTCCTGACCTAAACAAATTGGCTCCCAGAACTGAGAGGAAAAAGTAGAGATAGGGTCCTAACCCTAACCAAGAAGTTAGCTGCAATTGATACTCTCTGGCAAAGGGAGTGTCAGTTTTCAATTTTCTCCAGTGGAGTGCCATTGGATAAATCAACCACACTCCAGGAATGGATCCATGCCCAGGAATACTTGGGCAACATAAAACTAACTCAGTGGTATTTTTGTATACTTTTTGTTTCTTTTTGTTTTGTGTCAGAGTTTAATTTGGTATTTTGCTTGTTTATTTTGCTTCTTCCTTTTATTTGTTTTGTTTCTTATTATTTTTTAGAGAGGGAAAGGAAGAGGAAGAGAGAGAGAGACACAGAGCAAGTTAGGTTTGTGTGAAGGAGAGAAACATGAGAGAGGAGAACATGGTAATAACATATTGCATGAAAATATTATTAAAAACGAAGTCAAAGCCACATATGTGTGTGTATGTATATATATATATATATATATTAAATAAAAGAAAAGAAGAATTGGAATTGAATCACGTTTGTAAGGAGTTTGGTCTTGAAGGCTTCTTTTAGAAACATTATCTTTTTGAAAAAGATTTTTGTCTGTGTACAGTACCTTGGAGCTGGATTACAGGTGGTTTTGAGCTACTGCATGCAAGTGCTGGAGACTGAACTTGGCTCACCACAAGAGCAGCACAAGCTCTTAACCACTGAGCCGTTTCTCTGTTCTCTGGGGCCATCCACCTTCATTGGTTAATATAGATTACAAAATGTTCATAAGTTAGTGCTATGAGTAAAAGCAACATTATGAATATAATTGTATTTATTTTTTATAAACATTCATAAATACTAAAATATAGCACATATTTTTGTTTTGAATGTAATTCAGTCAGCAATCACATTCTTTCTAAATATTTATAAAAACCGAATTCTCATCAGTGTTCACTATCTCTGTAGCTCAAAATTATGTGTAATTTTTAGTTTTTAAAAAAATTATATACTTTATTATTAAACATATTACTTTGAATCATGTTTGAATTCTCTTGTGTGTTTTTATTAGTGTATTTTAATATTTAATATTCTAATCACATTAAATTTTACATCTTTTTCATTACTGCAAATTCTATCTAAAATGAGTTGGGAACGCTAGAGAAACACTTGAGTGAGGTCCCTAGGACCTATGTCTGGTGGCTCGCAAGTGCCTGTAACTAGTTGCAGTGTCTGCTTCCCTCTTCTGGTCTACATGACATCCACATTCAGGCACACACACAGGCAACTGCACACACCATGTATCACATGCACTCCCACATGCATACACATACAATTTAAAACGTAATAAATCTTTAAGAATTGAGTCAGGTTGCTAGGACTCAAATTATGCGTTTAATAGGAAATGGCATATGCTTTGTATTAATTCTGTAAATATATGTACATTCATGGTTGAGTTTTCCCTCTTCCAAAACAGAAAAAAAAAAAGTCATAGTGATCAGCAGGCTAAGAAGGAAACGTCCCTCAATGACAGAGCATCTGAGTGTGAACTGTGCTGCACAGGTCACTACTTAGTTGTGAAATTTTTCAAACGATACAAGAAAACTTCAAAATAGCATGTCCAAAACATGAAGGTGGACTTTTCAGATGACTGTATAAAGGAGGCATTCTTAATTCCAATCATCTATTGTGGTTCCTTCTGAGAATTGTGAATTTCTGACATTAATATAATTATTCTGTATAAAACTGTATAATGTTTAAAATATATTAACTTGAATCTTGTGTAAGTGTGCTCAAATTCTCTAGCCTATCTATTTTCCTTATTATAGACAACACCATTTTCGCAGGTCAAGTGATTGCCCTAGATCAAACAAGTAATAAAGGGAAATTGGTTTGGTTTTGATCTCAGCTTTCTGTGATTTTTAGCTTCACCTTACTGTGCATCTGTCAGGACATATCAGCATCACTGCTCTTATGGCGGATTAAAGAATACTAAAGTACATTTAACAGTGAAGGGCTCTCATTAACTTTCCAGTTCCTAACAGCATTAAGATGCACAGACTGCTAGCTCATCTTCAGTGGCCAATCTCACTCTGTAGACATATCTCTCCCAAAAGAAGGGAAAAATATATGTTTCAGGATGACTTCTGATTTTTTTTTTTATTGTCAGACATTCTTCTTTATTGTTTAGAATTTCTTAATACCAGTTAATTCCCTGTCAAGTTCTTGATGAGTCTGCCATGTTAATAATTATTTAAAAGATCTTATTTTAACATACTGGAAAAAAAACATTGTCTCTGAATATTATAGAAACAGAATCTGGACTTTTTGTTGGTAGATACATAGAGCAGGATTCTATTTCCAGTAACCATCAACTTTGTAGCTGTGAACAGAGTTTATATCTGAGGTTTTCCAAATCTTAGCTTCTTTATGGGATGATTCCTTCTTTATGGCTTATATCTGAATGTCAGGAAATTGCATTGAGAGAACTTATTGGTCACCAAGTTGATAAAATCAGATAGATGTCTAAAATTCCATGAAACTCTGATGAGCATGATGCTGATGTTTTGAGCCATTGGTACCATTGACAATATAACTTGGACACCATATGGAATGATATAAAAGTGTTGACCCTATGTGACAGAAAGATGGCTGCTCTCAGGAAAGTCACTTCAACTAGAATTTGCTGGATTATTTATAGAGGCATGAGGACTGTAAAAACATCCATAAGGAACCTCTGGTGGGAAAGTAAACTGGTCTACCCACTATGCAAGCCAGTGTGAAGGTTTCTCCAAAAGCTAAAATTATACCTAGTACAGGACCCTTCAAAATACTGTTCCTAGGTTATTACCCAAAGGACTTCAAATGAACTTATCATAAGACACTTGCTTATGTCATTTACAACAGCACTGTTTATAAGCGCTAAACCACAAAGCCTACCTATGTGTCCATCAACACAGGACAGGGTAATAGGGTAATGAACATGTGGCATACATACACACAGATATTTTTAGTCATAAAGAAAAATGTGGGGGGCGGAGCCAAGATGGCGACTAGCACACACTGTTTCTGAGCTGTGGAAGAGCTGAACGCCTGAGTTGGTGAGTGGAAGGACCTCTGAAGCCAGGAAAAGAATGGTGAGGCTTTCTAAATGCAGGGAACATTGCATGAGGTGAGAACTTTGGTCTCTGGTCACTGGGGACTTGTTTGGGGAAGGAGAGAAACTATCCTTTGATCTCCTGGCACTCTCCTTTCTCAGACCTCCCTCCTCCTTGGCACAGTAGACTCACTGAGTCTACTCAGTTAGGTCAGCTCAGACCTAACTTCCTGGGGTCTGCAGCAGCTGAGGTGGAGCTCCTAGCCCCTTAGCGGCAACTGCCAGCGGTACCGGTCTCAGAGTCGCAGACCTGTGGCTCAATCATCCCAGGGTCCCAGGTCTGCTAGCTGCCACCATACTGGCTCTGCAGGGTCTCTCAGCCACTGACTGTATAGCCTGCCCAAACCCTCAGTGACAGTTAATACGCTATATACCCACCAAAGCCACGCAGACCCACTCTACAAGCTAAGCACACCAGGTGCTGGGCCTCCCAGGCTTGAAGAGCACAGTGGAGGGCCCCCAGGACTTCCCAGAAGGCATCTGGACTGGCATCCCAGTCTCCAGCTGCAGTGGGACTTCCTAACCTGCAGGCAGCAGCAGCACTGAGCTGGCAGAGCACATGAGTCCTCCTGCATAAGAACAAACAGGGCCAAACCAGAGAGCAGAGAGCCTGGATACCCCGATCACTGTCAAAGTGACCTGCCTGACAGTGAGTATGTCCTTGAGTATCTGCAGAGCCCCAGATCCAGGGTCCTTCTAAAACAGAAACCAGGCATCAGACCCCTCTCACCCACATACCCACTGTGGAAAACAAAGGGTCACTTGGGACATTGAAGCCCCTGCTCTGCAGGTCCAATTGAGGAGTTAAGGCAGTTGATGCCAGAAATTGCGCATTGACCATCACTAGCGCCTGCTACATATACAGTGCAGAGCCCCTCCCACACACTCAAGGGTTCAACATTATCTATCATTCTGTCCCTCGAGACACACTTCCACACAAACACACACACAAACATACACACATACACACACACGTGTGTACCTGCATTTGCCTATTTTGAGCCCAGGTAGTACTTTTCTCCCACAGGTACAGCTAGTCCACCAACACACATGCTGAGGCCATGGGACCTCTCTCAGCTTCCCGAGGAACTCTCCAGATGCCAGAGAGAGACAGTACCAGTCTGAACTGCAGAATCCAAAAACAAACAAGGAAGTCTTCAGATAAGCCAATGGCCAGGGGTAGGTGAAAGAACACGTACAACATAAATCAGGACATCATGACTTCACCAGCAATGCCCGAAATTGATGGATACTCCAATTCATCAGAAACACAGGAAAATGACTTTAAAGCTATGCTTACCCAATTATGTGAGGCTCAAAAATAGGAAACAAACAATTCTCTCAGAGCAATAGCCATTAAATTCAGACAGTTAAAGAGGAAATGAAGAAATCTATCAAAGATTTGGCCAGTCAATTGGAGGTAAAGAAAGAGGAAATTGACAAAATTTTTAATGAAACTCAGGAAAACATAGCCAAACGAATAGAGGCACAAGTAGAGATACAATTAGTGGCATATAGAGAGGAAATGAACAAAAAAAATAGAGACCATCGTAGAGAGACAGGAATCCACATTCAAACAGATGAAGGAAGTGATGCAAGGCATGAAAACAGAAATAGAATCAATAAAGAAAACACAAACTGAGAAAACCCTTGAGCTGGAGAACTTGGAGAAAAGATCAGGAACCACAAAGGTAAGCATCACCAACAGAATACAAGAGATGGAAAAAAGAATCTCTGGAGTTGAAGATATACTCACAGAAATTTACACATCTCTCAAAGAAAAAGTAAAATCAGAAAAGTCCCAAACACAAAATATCCAGGAAATCAAGGACATCATGAAAAGACAAAATCTAAGAACAATAGGAATTGATGAAAAAGAAGACTCCAGGCTCCAAGGTCCAGAAAATATTTTCAAGAAAATCATAGAAGAAAATTTTCCCAACTTAAAGAAAGAGATGTCCATAAATATACAAGAGGCCTACAGAACACCAAATAGACTAGACCAGAAAAGAAACACATCATGTCCTATCATGGTCAAAACACTAAATCTACAGAACAAAGAAAATATATTAAAAGCAGCAAGGGAAAAAGGTCAAGTAACATATGAAGGTAGGCCTATCAGAATCACACCGGACTTCTCATCAGAAACTATGAAAGCCAGAAGGGCCTGGACAAGTGTCATGCAGACTCTAAGAGACCACAAATGTCAACCCAGACTACTATACTCTACAAAGCTTTCAATCAACATAGATGGAGAAAACAAAATATTCCACTATAAAACTAAATTTATGCAATATCAACACAGTAAACCTGCCCTACAGAAGATACTAGAAGGAAAACTCCATTCCAATGAAAACAACTTCACCCAAGAAAATATAGCATACAGATAATATCCCAACAAAAATTAAAAGAAAACAAGCAATGAAACACAGTAAGACCACCGACTCCAATATAAAAGGAACTAACATTCATTAGTAACTATTATCTATCAGCGTCAATGGACTCAACTCTCCAATAAAAAGACACAGACTAACAGATTGCGTGTGGAAACAGGTTCCAACATTCTGCTGCATCCAAGAAACGCACCTCTGCAACAAAGATAAACACTACCTCAGAGTAAAGGGCTAGAAAAATGTCTTTCAAGCAAACGGACCCAGAAAGGAAGGTAGGGTAGCTATTCTAATATCTAATAAAATAGACTTTCAACCAAAATTAATCAAAAAAGATAAGGAGGGACACTCGTGCCCTTGAATACAATTTGTGATAAAAGTTTGCAGTGTGTTAAATAAAATAATATGTCTTGAAAACCTAAACAAAGTTGATCTTTATTAATAAAATCTTGGTGAGTGTTACTAGTAAGGGCAGTAGAGAAAATAAGAAGAGATTAGAGATTAGAGACTAAGAAATAGGTAAGAAGACAGACAACAAAAATGAGAAAGAGACAGACAAATAGCTAAGTGTGTAAAAGAGTTTGCAGCATAAGCCTGGAAACCTGAATTCAATCCTCAGAACCTGCATAAAATTAGAAGGAGAGGCTCAACACCACAGTCTTATGAAGTCCATATGTGCACCCTGACACATGCCCTGCCTTGCAACACATATGTCATGCATACAGAAACAGAATGCTATTTTAAACATAAATTTTAATGAGATAGGCAAAGATCATGACTACAGCTTCTGTAGAAAAATTAAAAATTAGAGAAAACTTTTAGCCAATTTTTGTTGCTTTTGTGGATTTTCCTGTGGTGTCCTTGACCACTCCGTCTACTACAATCCTTCCTCTCCATTTTCAGTATGACTTCCTGTTTCACCTAGTGTTTGGCTGTGGTTCTCTGCATTTGTTTCCATCAATCAATGGATGGAGCCTCTCTTATGACAACTGGATTAGGCACCAATATACTAGTATATCAGAATATCATTAGGAAACAGTTCATTAGCATTTTATTTGCCTGTCCTTTTTGGTTCTATCTTAAGTCTATGGGCCATCTTGTATTTGGTTTCTGCTATTCCATTTAGTGTTGGGGGTGGATTCACTCTCATGGCATGGGTCTCAAGCTGGACCAATCATTGGTTAGCAACTCCCACAATTTCTGTGCCACCTGAGCACACCATACTGGTAAGACAAATTGTAGGTCAACGGTTTTGTGACTGGCTTGATGTCCCAGGCCCTGCACTGGAAATCTTGCCTAGTTAGAGGAGATAGTTATTTCAGGTTCTATATCCACCATTACTAGGAATCTTAGCTAGGATTATCCTAATAGATTCTGGAGCATTTCCATTGTACGAGGTTTCTACCTTGATCCTATAATGCCCCCAATTCCAGTTGTCTCTTCCTCCATATTATCCCCACCTAATCCCTCCTGTTTCCCTCCCCTCCTACCCCCAATCTAACCACAATATCTCTTCTATTTTCTCATTCGGGAGAGATCCATGCATCCTTCCTTTTGCCCTCCTTATTACTTAGCATCTCTTGGTCTGAATTGTTGCATGATTATCCTTTATTCCACAGTTAATATCCAATTATAATTGAGAACATACTATGTTTGTCTTTCTGGATCTGGATTAACACTCACTCAGGATGAATTTTTTTCTAATTTTGTTTATTTACCTGCAAATTTCAAGCTTTCATTTTTTTTCCTAATACCTGAGTAATAGTCCATTGTGTAAATATGCCACAGTTTCTATATCCATTCTTATGTTGAAGGACATATAGATTGTTTACAGTTCCTATTACAAATAAAGCTAATATGAACATAGTTAAACATGTGTCCTGTGGTATGGCCTAGAATCCTTTGTGTACATTAAAAGGAGTGTAGAATAGGCTTTTCTAGCATGGGCATTTTAAATTGAGGTTCTCTTCCTCCAAGTGACTTAAGCTTGTAGACACACAACTGACCACCACACAACCTTACACCCATACAATCCACACTGCCACTTTCCAGTAGTGTGCACTCCATATGTCTGTTACTTTTTAGCAACGTGTTTTAAACTCTCCCTTTGCTATCATGACAAATGTTATCATTTTTTGTGGTTATCTTTCAAGGTGATCTTGGATGCCCCTACTATGGTTTGGTAGTGAGGCAGCCTTAACAAGGCTCATATATGATTGTAGAGTGAATAAGGAAAGGCTGGATAGGCATTTTTTTCTGACTTTTTCTTATTTCTCTAAGGTTACTTCAATATCTTCCTCCTCCTCTTTGAAACTTTATTCTGTGAAATACATCAATACTGAAATTTTGTCAACTAATAACCCTAAGTATTTTGACTATACATATTCAAGTGAAATAAAATGTTGGAAGTATCTCAGTTTCAATAAAAGCTAGAAATGATGTAGCTTTGTGTCAAAAGCCAAAAACAAAATTCTTGTGCCATTAGGAAAGCATTGAATTCAAAGAGAACCTTTCCTTCAACAGTAGTTCAAATTGCTTGCCCTGGGAGCACATGAACAGTAAGACAGTCAGGTAGTCTCCCAGGATCCAGATGACATTTTAGTGGTGTGGTCAGAGAAGCAGAAGGTGCTGGAATAGAGGTGGAGGCAAGTAGTTCTGAGGACCGAAGACAACAGCGGCAGATGGCTGTACTGCCACACCAGTGTGTGTGAAAACACTTGTATGTTTGAACAAATCAGCATCCAAGCCTTTAGTCGCTAGAGAGCAGAGGTTAATGCCTGGCTTCAAAGCTTCCAAAGACTGAATGAATCACTAACTAAGGGTTAATGCAACTACTTACTTCAAAATTGAGAGGGAGAGCTTCAATGAGACAGTCTCTGCAGCCATATGCTTCATTGAGGACATCCTTAAACAGCTCTTCATCTACTGAAGATAACCTAGAACAGAACATTTCATGGAAATGAAAGGTTAACCACCTGTGCTTTTCATCTTTTACATGTATTTACTTGGTGTGTAGGAGGCACATACCACAGCATGGATATGGAGGTTAGAGGACAGCTAGCAGGGTCTATAGCTCTCTCCTTCCACCAATTGTGTCCCAGGGATACAACAGCAGGCTATGGCATAAATGTCTTACATAGTGTGTTGCTAGCCTTTAATAGTCTTTCTTGATTGCTTACACAATGCAAAGGACTCACATAAATGTTGTTTGGATTTCTAATCAATTGTCTTTGTATTAGTCCAAAGAAGATGTCCTTTGTGGGACCGACTTAGACCTAATTAGATAAGCCTCGAAATGATGTCTAAAACCCTGAGCATTGCAACTCTACCAGAAGAATCAAGTGAAGTAAATAGGAATTTCATCTGGCAAAGCTGAGGGACTTGAAAGAAGCCAGGGACTTTAATTCCCAGGAGATCTCAGTTCATTGACACCTTGATCGGGGTCTTGTGAGGTCTTGAATAGAGGACTCATATAAACTATGGTAAATCTTCATCATAGAAAGTAAATATGTATATATTTTAATTTTTTAAATTTTGGAATTATAAGCAATATTTATTTGTTAAATCTGATTTAGAACCAGTCATTTAGGACGGACTTCCAAATGAGAAACGGGCTGAATTAAGGACAAGTACTGTAAGCCTCAACTATACTATATATTTGTCTATTTTTTAGTCAGCCCAAAATATTTAGATTTAACTTATAGTCTCTATCCTAGAAAAAGACAGAGCTATATATGTATTATCTGTTTAAAAATTATTTATTAAAACTTTAAAACATAGTCACTATTATAAATAACTCTGCTATTTGTGTAGATATGTTATACACTTAAATAGGCATTATTTTTCTTTTATAAGTATATATAGCAACATCAGATCTCATTATAGATGGTTTTGAGCCACCATATGATTGCTAAGGATTGAACTCAGGACCCTTGGATGAGCAGCCAGTGCTCCTAATGGCTGAGCCATCATTAGCTCTCTCTGTTTGTGACTCTGTCATAATAAGCTTGTATATGTTAAAATGTTATATTTATTAGAGCTCTAGCAAGTCTGAGAGCCAGTATATTTATTAAAACTTTGTCTACCTTTATTATTTGCTTTAAACTGCATCCTATAAAATAGGATGTTATAATCTCTAATTTTAGCATATTTTAGATGCATGTTTTAGAACCATCCACATAACAGAATAGTACAAAACAATTTTTAACTGTATGAATTATTTTAGCCACACCAAGCCTATTACCCAGAATTCTTTCCCCTTAAAAGAGCATAAGAAAACATTTTGTAATAAAGAACCACCAGCCTTTTAAATGAAGTACAACATACTTTATAGTTCTTTCTTAAATTATACTTACCCTTTGGCTTTTTATGCATATACAAACCTTTTGCAACATTTTATATACCTTTAGGTTTTTAGCTTCCTTCTTGTGGCTTAACCAAACATCCTTGCTTTAGACAAGCTTTTTTTTTTTTTTTTAATACCTCTTATTTTTTTTTTCTTTAGACAATAGAAAAACTTCCATTAGTAATTTTTTTTTTTAATTTTTTAAAGGTTTTGGAAACTGCTTTAAGTTTTTTGTTAAACTGCCTAGGAGTTATTGCTTAAAATACCTGATAAGTCTTAAAATGCTTTATAGAATTTAACTCTGATGGTCCAGGACCAAACATAGAGGTGTTGATTTAAACTGTCTTATGTCCAAAAATATTAATATCGTCAGTCAGATTTTAAAATATCTTCAATTGAAGTCCAGAAATAAACATATACACACATAAAGACACAACACAAAAATCCAACATTGTTCCCTTGGAATAACCAGGAAATCTAGATTAGGGGAGAAATTAAGGGCTCCTCTTTTAGGAACTGGGGCATCCCCCAGATAGATTGGAAACTCTCCAAGTTTTTTAGACTTCATGAGCAAACCAAAATCAGAGACCAAAAAAAATAGCTGGCACATAAAAACAAAACACAGAGACAAAGACAAAATAACCGCGGTACCTGCTTTTTAAACATTTAAACATATATACAGTGCATAACCATAATTTTAAAAGTCAGAACTAGAAAAACTCAGAATTTATCAGTGGACACAATTTAATTTTTAAAACTAGGAGTGGCTCCATCCCTCTGGTTTCTGAGAGCTGGCTGAAGCTGACACTGGCTGAAGCCAGTGGGAGGGAGCTGGGTAAATTGCTGCTCCAACTGCTCAGCTTTGCAGCTGGCAGTGGCAGGTCTTAGGCCAATAATTAACCCCTCCATGTCTTGAGGTAAAGTCCCTAGGACGGAGGTGGAGATTAAGGTCACTCCATCCCATGATAAGGGGATTATATCTTTATTTACTGAGAAGTCCAGACCAGCACTTCCTGGAGTGGCTCTAGACAAATCATGGATAGTAAATTTTGGAGCTTTAGAATTGAGTAAATTTCCCAATTTACACCTTTTGTCCTCTCTTTCTGCTTTGGGGCTAAGAAGCTGTCTTTGATCTAGTTTTTTGTTTTGTTTTTTGGCTTTTTCCTCTTTTTCTCCTGTTAGAGCAGTTTCATTTTTGTGGAACTTGGATTTGCATTCATTTTTCCAGTGTTTCCCCTTTTCACATCGGGGACAGATATCAGGAGTAGGACCTTTCCTTGACCTCTCCTGTTTATCTTTTCCTGGACATATCTTTTGTATATGCCCCATCCTTCCACATTTAAAACATGTGGGTTTGGAGGAGTCTCTTTTCCCTCCTCTATAAGTGTTCTTAACACAGGCGCTGAACATCTGACCCTTCCTGATTCCAGCATATGTCATGTCTTGCACAACTGCTGGTGAGGCATCAAAACAAGCCTGCTTTGACTCAGATTGCCCCATGCTTGATTACTCGTCTTTAACTGATCTCCTTATCAGCGGACCTGCAGTGTCCTGAAGAGAGCCTTACCGTGTCTTGATGAAAAAAAAGAAAGACAAGAGAAAGAGAAAGACAAGAGAAAGATTACCTGTCCCAAGGTCCCTGTTCTGAGCGCCACCTGCCACGGACCGGCTCAGTCGGGCTCCCGTCCCCTGCGGGAGAACAAGGCTTTGGACAGGAAGACATGGTTTCGGCGAAGAATTGACAGACAGACACCTTGATGGTTTTGACTCTGCTGCAACTTTACTGAAATCAAGCTAGTATTTTTATACAAAAGGCACCTTAAAATTGGCATACTTCCCAGAACATTCAGACTTTTACCAAGAATACAAAGTTTACATTTTAACTCAAAATGCAGTCAAACATAAAGCAGTGCCCACAAGAAATCTTGGCCTAAAAACTTTTTGATCAGAGCAAACAAAGAAAAAGAAACCTCAAATGCAGTTTCATTATTGCTAACCAGTGAAGAGGAAAGTCAGGAGCTAAGTCAGATGCCTGTCAAAATCTCTCTCTATATCAAAATCTAACTACACCTTTGTTAACCATCCTCCCATATGTCCTGTCCAAGATTTATGATCTTCCTTAGAAACAAGGCACTGAAGGGAGGGGAAACTCCCGCCAGCTGCACCTCTCATGCTACTTTTTCTTAAGAAGGAGCCTATTGTTTTTTCACTATTTTTAATGCCTATTAATACTAAATCTAATTTATTACCTTTCTTAAACTTATTATTTTTATTAAAGCTTTTAATAATCTACTAATAATAAATTTCTTTATAAAATTAGTTGTGCTGTTTCAGGAGTCACAGAGAAAGATCAAAAAACTCATTAATCCAGCCCCAGAGACACAACTGAAAAAGCGTAGAAATCTCAGAACACGTCTCTTTTTCAAGTGGGATGAGTTTGCCAGGGACCTTCCAGGGAGCGAACTTCCGAAGAAAGCGTGTCTCCCGCCCTGTAGCACATGCTACTATGGCGACACTGGCGTGGGTATTGGCAGAAAGTGGTAGGAAATATGCATATATGATTGGATTAATGTGCAAATAGAAACCATGTTTCTATTATAAATGTGAAGGTATCATTTATAGTACAATGTGAAACGTCCTCAACAACACTTTGTTAATTATTTTAAAGAACTGAGATATGAAGTAATGAATTGTAGAAGGTATTTTTTTCCTCTCATTTCTTCCGTCCTCCATTATTTATTTTATACCCTCCAAGTCCTTGCACTAATTTCTTAACATCCATCCTTCCCATATGATATTCTTTATAGTTACTTCCTCTCTTCAAGTTCATATCAGTTGACTTTCAGAAAAATTATGTTTTTCTAAAAGAAAAATGCACATGTTGGCAGCAGGGGGTCAAGTTGTGGATGAAGATTTAGAAAGAATAAGGTATGTCATCTGCCCCGACCAGCGGGGGCTTCAATGGGGTTCCTAAGGGAGGAGAGTGGAAGGAATTGGGGGGAGGACAAGAAGCTCAAGGAAGGGAGCCAAGTCTGTTTGTCTGATCAAGGTTTCCGTTTTTTAGAAATTTTTACCCAATTTATATAGGGAGAAGGCAGGAAAGGGGGAAAGTAATTAGCTGCTGCAGGAGACAGGAAGAGTGCTTTCATGTGTTAAATAGGGTACCTGCAAGATACCATAGGAATGTTTTCTCACGGATGCTCTAACAAACGGATGTCCTCACAGTCTCTCACCCATGAGTTAGGCTCCTACATAACTTTGACTAAATAGCTTTAGGTCTCCACTAAATGATCTTTGCTCACTACTTGGCTTTGGCCTAGCAAACACCTTTTACCTCCACTAGATAGCTTTGACTCACTAATTGACTTAGGCTTCAGTAGATAGCTTAGTCTTCACTAGATAGCTTTGGCTCCCAGCAGTCATCCAAATAGATCTCAGCATGAGACATTCTCATTCAATGTCTCAGCGTGACTCTGGAGGTTTAAATCACTTGTTTCTTCAGATATAAACATTTCAAAATAAACATAATGCAATAATTGAGAGTTACAGGGAAGCAAATTTTTATCATTGTTCACTGACTGCTTAGTTTTGATAAGAACACATAATGTGAGATGTATCTTCTGTTCTACCTTTTAATTTTAAATATATTTTATTTTTATGGAAAATAGTATTTTTTAATATATTATGTCCTGATTATTGCTTCCCCTCCTTCTACTTTTTCTAGTTCCTACTCACATCCCCTCCGATCTGAATGTACTGCTTTTCTGTCTCTAGTTAAAATAAAAACAGGTAACTAAGGGATAATAATAAAACAAAATGAAACAAACAAATTGGAATAGGACAAAACAAACGGAAGGAAGATCCCCAAGAAAAGACACAAGAAATAGATATAAACAGAGACTCACTCGTTAACGCACTCAGGAATACAAAAAAAAAAAAACAAAAAAACAAAAAAACAAAACAAAAAAAAAAAAACAAAAACAGGAGAGACAGAGAATAATAAAAGGGCCCTGACACAACATTGTCAAACAAGGGACCTCCAAAGCTGTCATTTTCTGTTGGCCATCTACTGCTAGGCATGGGACTCTAACCTTAAACCTAGTTTGTTTTCTTATTGAGATTCCCTTTAATAAAGCTAAATTTTCATTTGCTCGTAGTTACCATTTGAAGGTGGCTTCAGATTAGGAATAGGAGTGTGTGTCCACTTTTTTCAGCTCTAGAGCTCCGCCCAGTGCAGACCTGAGCTGACCTTGTGCATGTGGCCTTCGTTTCTGTTAGCTCATATATGTACTAGCCCTGCTGTACCTAGAAGGCCTTCATTCTTTGGTGTTCTCCATTCCCGCTGGTTCTTATATTCTTCTTGCCTCCTTTCCTCCAGTGTTTCCTGAGCCTAAAGAGAGTTATTTGTTGTGGGCATTCCTTTAGAGCTGAGTATTCCAAGGCCTCAATCTCTGCAGAATGTCTGGTTATGGCTCTCTATGTTTGTTCCCATCTTCAGTGGGAATATGTTTTTGTGTGTTTGGTTTTGTTTGTTTATTTTTTGATGGCTGAGCAAGGTGCTGATCTACTGTGACATTGCTTTAGCTGAACAGTAATATTTGCTTTTACTTTAGGTCTCTGAGTTAGCTAGTCTCAGGTTCATGGTCAACTACGCCATGTCAGGTATGGGTTTTCCCTCATAGAGTGAGCCTTAAATCAAATCAGAGAATGGTTAGTTATTCACATTTGTGCCACCATTGTACTAGCTATCCGACTGGCAGGAAATCATTATAGATGAGAGGGTTTGTAGCTGGATTGGTGTTTAAATTTCACTGTTACTAGTAAAGAAAGAACCTCCCATTACAAGAAAACCTTTACAATAGGGGTAAAGATTCTTCATAAACACCAGCACAACTTATGTGTGTTCAACAAGTTGTATAGGTGTTTTCTTTAGCAATAGGGCCTTCCACAAACCTTCAATTTGTGAAGAGCAACCTATAGCCTAGGCAATAGCTTGGGTTGTTTGGGGATTCCCACTGGACCCCTTTGGCCAACAAATAAATTAGATGTAAGCAATCCTGGTACTGGGTGACAAATGTTGGGCAGTTAGTGATACAGCTCCCTGTTATTTGGCAATTTCATTTAGATTGTCATCATATTACTAATGAAGTGGAGAGGGCCTAGCCCATTGTCGGTGGTGTGATCCTAAGTGGTGGTACTAAGTTCTATAAGAAAGCAGGTTTAGCAAGCTAAGGGAAGCAAGCCAGTAAGCAGCACCCCACAGTGCCTTGTGCTTTAGCTCCTGCCTCCAGGATCTTTCCCCATTTGAGATACTGTCCTGACTTCCTTCAATAATAAACAGCAATATGGAAATATGAGCCAAATAAACACTTTTCTCCATAACCTGCTTTTTGGTCATGATGTCTCATTACAGCAACAACCCCCTAGGAAATAGATAATTATGGATGGATGACTGGAAAGGGAGAGAGACAATAGAGAGGATATGGGGAAAGAGCTAAAACACATGGCCCTTAGAGTGGCAGTATGGAAACCCAACACAGTAGAAATTTCTCAAGACGTATACGAATATGAAGGCAATCTAAAATGTTGAAATTTAGATGAGATTACATTAAATCTGTAGATTGTTTTGGGTAGACAGTTTTACAATATTTATTCTATTTGTCCTTAAGAGTGGGAACATTTTTTATCGTCTCATCCATTTCTCAATTAATTCCTTAGTCATCAGGGAAATGCAAATCAAAACAACTCTGAGATTCCACCTTACAGCCATCAGAATTGCTAAGGAAAAAAAAAAAAAAACTCAAGTGACAACACATGCTGGAGAGGTGTGGATAAAGGGGAACCCTTCTCCATAGCAGGTGGGAGTGAAAACTTGTACAAGAACTTTGGAAATCATTCTGGTGCTTTCTCAGAAAACTGGGAATAGTGCTTCCTCAATACCCAGCTATACCACTTCTGGGCATATATCTAAAAGATGTTCCAACATATTCTCTTGATCACCCAGGTGATGAAACTGGATCATTTCTAATAAGTATCAAAATAAATAGGGCAACCACCAGGGAGAGAGCTCAGTGGATAATGGTACTGACTGCTAGCATGAGCTCCTGAATTCGAATCCCCAGCACCATGCAAATTAGTGGGCATGGCCATGCGTGCCTGTAACTCCAACCTATGGGGCAGACATGGTCAGATCTCAAGGGTTTTCTTGCCAGACAACCTAGATGAAAGCATGAGGTTATGGTTCAGTGTAAGTCCCTGCCGAATGCAATGGGCAGTGATAAATGGAGACACCTGATAAGCTGCCCCGATCTCTGCTTGTGAGTACACAGGGCCACACACATTCACATGTATTACAGCCTCCCCCCACATGAACACTCTCTCTCTCGAGCGCGCACGCGCGCACACACACACACACACACACAAATACACCCCATACTTAGGTACACATACTAAATAGAAGACACACAAATAAATAACACTTAAATACATAAAATTTAAATAAATAAACAGAGCAACAGGTAACTGAGATTATGATTTTTTTAAAAAAAAATCCTAAGGGTTCATACAAGATTCCATTATACATTTTATATGCTTTATGCTGTTTTCCCACAATGAGTAAAAATAAGAAAACAGAAAATTTTAATACATCACCACTTCGCTGAGAATTATCACAAGCCTCCCTCATTACTCTGGCTTTATCTTTTAAAATAACCGTATTATTTTGGGATCCAGAGTCTTTCTCTAAATGTCAAGCTTTCTTCTTTGACATTTGTTTAACATTAATACTTCTCTGCCAAATACATCCATCTATCTATCTATCTATCTATCTATCTATCTATCTATCTATCTATC
>NW_026585504.1:56438925-56441991 GCF_907164565.1 Psammomys obesus | reverse complement strand
ATCTATCTATCTATCTATCTATCTATCTATCTATCTATCTATCTATCTATCTGGCTGTCTATCTATCATCTACCTATCTATTTATTCATCTATCATCTATAATTCCATTTCACATGTATTTATCATCTATCTTCTTTTCATCATCTATGTATCATGTATTTATCATTTATCTACCTGTTATTTTTTATTTATTTTTTATCTAGCCATAATATATCTCTCTGATATCTATCATTTATCATTTGTTTATCAACTAACTCTATCTACCATCTAGAGGTAGGCACCAGAAAATGACATGAGCTTAGCTGATGGGAGAATTTCAGATGTCATACTTAGGAGTGTAATTCAGTGATTAAAAAACAAGTACAAGACATGAAGTTGCAAGGGAGATGTTAGGGATTCTGAGGCATGAAGGAATTGGTAGTGAGCAGTGAGGGTAGATATAACCAAGACACATCACACACATTTATGAATTTTCAATGAATAAATAAATTCATTTTAAAAGGATTGACAAAATCAAAAGTCTGTTTCTAGGATACTTATACACATTATCCAATGTACAAGGTCATGTGCTAAACCAAGACAGTTTCACATATGAATATGTTGTTCAACTAGTATGCTATATGCTTGTTGACAGAGGCTAAACACTTTGCCAATTTTAGAACCAGCTTCTCTGGATTCCATCATAGACTGAAGACCAGCAGCTCTCTAGCAAAGCTCAGGAAAACCATCATCTGATTAGGAAGACTGAGACAGCCTCACAGACTGAAAAACTGCTATGTTCTTGGCCTTCAGTACATAGGCAGCCACTGTTAGGCTAGCTGAATCACACACTGCAAACTATTCTAAAATAAAGCCTCTTTTAAAGTTTTTTACCTACTCTATCACTTCTGCTCCTTTAAAGAACGCTTACTGTCATATGAAAGAAGCTAGTTTCTAAGTTCAGAGGTCACACAAAAGTTATTTTTGTTGACATTTATTTAGATACTGTCAATATTCACTGATGAAAAGTTGACTTCATTGGAACATATTAAAATAAGCTTTTCACCCAAAACTATAATATTCTCTTTTCCATCTCAAATGTTGCTGGCAGTAAATTTTTTCTGCTTGTTGACTCATTTGAAATAACCAAATATCTATATACTATTATGGAAAAGAGGCTTTACCATACAATCCTTTTTGTGGTTGTTCAATTTTTCTGATCTTACATACAGCTATACTGTATTATTTTACAGAATAATAGTGCTCAATTTAAAAAACTTCTCAAATTAGCATGCTGAGGACATCCTGGATTGCATTTCTCAGGAGATTATTTTAATATCTTGCTGCGTTTTAAATTCTGTAATCTAAAAGCATATATTGTGTTTTTTTATATAGAAACAATGGTTGAGAATATTCTCTAGTTTTTGTTCTCATTTGATTATTTTTTGGAGCAGTCTCCTCTCACATAGGCATGCATCAGCCTATGCATATTTATTTTTTCTGTGTACTTGTACTTGTGTGTTTTCACGTGCTTGTGTGTGTGTGTGTGTATGTGTGTGTGCCTGGACCCACATGTGAAAGCCAAAGTTAAATCTTGGGGGTTGTTCCTCTGTGCTGTCTATCTTGTTTTCTTAGACAAGTTCTCTTATGAGCTTTGGGCTCACCCATCAGGCTAGGACTAGTTTGCCTCTGGCATGAATCTTCCAATATCTGCCCTCTATCTCTGGGATTTTCAAGTTCTCTCTGCCATACTTGGCTGTTTTGCATGTGTCTGATGCTTGCATGCAGGTGCTTGTGTTCACAGGGCACATTACCCATAATTCACCAAGCCATCTTGCCAGCCCTCCTGCTGTCACTGGGTCTAGAGGACAAAAGGATCCTCTATGCAGAGCCACTTAGAAGCCTTTGTGATGGGGTCCTTGCTCATCCCCTTTGTGCCTTTCTTTTTTTCAGTTTTTCTTTTTGTGTAGCTCTCCCACACATACACAAATCCTAAAATCTAACTTACTGAATTTTGGGAACTCAGAATAGTATGCTGAGAAGATTCACAATTATACCTATCTGTCAGGGCATCATGACTTAATTAATCTACCCTTTGTGAGACTTTGCAGTGTGGGAAGTGCACAGCTGCACTGGTTGATGGAAATTAAAATGTCTTGAAGTGCAGAAACCTGAGCCTTTTGATTGTATGAGTTTAAAACGCTTAATACAGATTTTCTTCTTCCTTTGTTCACAGAACTGGACTCCTTCCTCTCTTTCATCATCCTTCACATGATGACACATGTGCAGGAGGCTAAAGGTATATAATACTGAAATTGCCCAAGTTGCAATCATAGACATCAACCACAGCTGCCTACCACTCACATGCCATTGTATTTGTCCTGTTTTGCTCAATTTTTCAATTTAAGAGCATTACAAAGTTGTTTTGTGAATTTTTTTTTTTTTTACTATTTCCATGCTAATAAACTTTTAGGAAAGATTCTATCATTTCTCTGTCACTTACAAAGGGGGAGTTTATCCACCCCAGACTTTATAAAAACTGTCTTAATTACCTGTGACTTGGTAGAGACTTCTGCTTATTACTAGTGAGAGTTTCTCTGCTGTCCACCCTTAAGCATCCCAGTAGGAAACAATAGTCAGTAAAATTTTACCAAACCAATGCCACCATTTCTGATGGAATGAAAATTTAATGAATACAGAACAACAGAGCCTGGCCTATTGCGCTCTGTGTAGCTCAGGCTGCTCTCAAATTCACAACACCCCTTGCATTGCCCTCCTAACGGTTGAGATTATAGGAATATACTGCCAGAAACTTCTTCTCTCTCTTTTTCTCTTTACTTCAGAGGTCTATATGAAGGAAGTATATAGATCAATGAATAGATTGAGATAGACAGATGCTTGATAGATCACGGGTAGCTAGATCCATACATGAGCAATAATAGATATATATATTAATAAATGATAAATAGATGAGAGACAGGTAGATGATAGTTACATAAACAGATGATATAGATGATGAATAGATGGATATGTAGGTAAGTAGATAGATAGATAGATAGATAGATAGATAGATAGATAGATAGATAG